>NC_069379.1:30921363-31224393 GCF_021730395.1 Mercenaria mercenaria
AAGTCAGATATTTAGTGAAAGTGCACCAAATTTACCTGAAATTCTAAGTAATAAGGAGGGAATAATTCATGAAATATTGGTGCCAGAGTTATGACCCTTGTGCAATATGATGTGGGTGAGGATGAGGAACAACTCTTTTTATGTTTGAAGAAAATCAATCAAGTAATAACAGAGATAAAGGGAAAGTGCATCAACACTTAAACCTGAAATTTTAAGTATAAAAGGGAGATAAATCATAAAATACAGGTGTCACAATTATGCCCCTTGTGGCAATTGATGCAGGTAGTGATGATGACCAATTATCTTAAGTTTGAATCAAAACCCTTGTGAAATAACACAGATACAATGAAAATGCATCAAAAAAAATATCAAATTGTAAAAAACAAGGGGCATAATTCCTGAGAAATTGGTGTCAGAGTTATACACCTAGTCTCATATGATGTGGGTGATTCTAAGTAAAAAGGGGTAGATAATTCATGAAATACTGATGCAAGAGTGTTGACCTTTGTGCCGTATTATATGATGATAAGGAACAACTATTTTAAGTTTGAAGCAAATCCATCAAGTAATAACAAAGATAATGAGAAACTTTGAAAGTGCATCAAAACTTTAACCAAAGTGCGGACACGGAAGGACGCCGACTACAACACCAGGTCGAGTAGGATAGCTCTCCATACTTCGTATAGTCAAGCTAAAAATTGATACAAGAAACGCATGAGTTTCTGTTACCAGATTTTCTACTTTCAATTTGCTACCCGGCGTTGTCATAAATAGTACACATTGTGTTATCCAGGTATCAAATCAATATCTATACAAATATCCGATAGGTTTATCTTAATAATTTAAAATATTTAATTAGCGAACTTAAAATTGCCTTATATTTATTGCGGATGATTTGGAATATTTGGGTCTTTACTGATAAAGAAGTGCCTAGGGGCCGGTAACCACATTAGCTTACACAACATTTAAATGCAGAACAAATGGAGGTATTAATCTGTTCATTGCTAAAAGGCAGTTGCCAGGTACCTACTATCCTAGACCTTTGGTCTGCATAGCAGGTTTCGGCTACCTAGACTAAAGGTCTAGGTAGCCGGCTCTATATAGACATATTGTATATGAACATGTAAGTCAAGGTAACCGGCTTTTATAAATTGAATTATAAAGGATCATTAGATTATTTAATTAAATTTCATTTCTTGTGATTTATTATTAATTACTTGTGTTTAACATTTTTATTTCGCCGTATTTATGCATTCACATCTTATCAACCGACATAATTATTGTCATGTTGAAACGTACTCGATACATATTTGAGTAACATTATTCAATTCATTCTTAAAACAAAACAAACAGTTAAAAATCAGAAGTGCAAAACAGATAACATCAATGTACATGAAATGATGCAGCTCTTCTAAATGTACCGGAGTTTGATTCTTTCATGTGCATTTTTAAAGCGATTATTGTAAGAGATCATCTTTTTCCCACCTCTATGTGCGTCTTTAATTAATCAATTGCTACATATAAATTCTCCGTCAATTTGTTTATTTAAGAAATTTAATAATATATCTCTATTAATGATTTGTTGCTGAATAAATCATTATTTGGAGTTCAAATGCCAAGGAATTATATCACAAGGGCGCAGCTCGATTGATATAATAATACACATCTGAACGACAAACAATGATTTTATTCAAGAGCAAATCACTAAATGAGATATATCATTTCAATTCTAACATGTTACCAAGGACTTTAAAGTACATCCTTGATGGCATTCATTAAATATTTTGAATTGGTTGCTTTTCCAGCGCGCCGCTAAGTTGTTTGACGCTATGACATAATAATTCTGACATCAAAAGTTTACACAAATTTTACATGGCTCCAATTCTTGTCACGTGATTGATAACGACCTACCGCACTGTCAGCGTGTACTGAGTGTAATGGCGGAGGTGTAAATACAGCGAGGTAGCCAAAAAGAAACATATAGCAGTCAGGGGTGTAAGTTATGTAACCTATTTCAGTTACTTTTTCAAGCATTTTATAACCTGTATTAGTTATAAAATATAGTTAACTTAGGTATGTTACTCAAAAAAAAGTCTTTTTGCTGTTCTCACAAAGAGACCATTAAAGTGAAACTTTAAAGCAAACTGAGGTTAATCAAATTCTCTTTTACTCTGAGCATGACCTGATAAGCATAATGAGATATTAAGAGTTTTATAGCTTTAAAGCTTTTGCATAAAACTTTATCAGCCTTGCAACTTTATCAGCCTTGCGTAAAAACTTTTACTGCATAACTAGAAAGATAAAAGGTCAAGGATTCAGGAACTAATTGCATTAGTGTCATTCAAAATGAGGAATTGGCACAGGAGGGCTTTGTAATATTTTATGATAACTGAAACAAGTTATGAAAGTTTAACCAATAACTCAAACGGGTTATAAACTGCGATAACTTGAAACAGTTTTACCCCTGACTGTATGGTGTTTACACTTTATTAACGTGTTTTACTATTATGTTTAAACCATAAAATGATTCAATTTTATTTTGTTTTACGATTTCATTGTTTAAGTACATTGCCCGATAGTGTTTTTACCTAAATCTATTTTCACCATAGAAAAGGTCTTTATTCGTTTTGAAGTAAAGAAAGGGATTATGACCTATCACGAAAATATCTCAGAGTCACAGTTTTGACGTCAAATTATTTGGACTACACTTGAGTTGACAAAACTATTTATACAGCTTTTAAATAAAATAATCGGAAGTTCTTGTCACCAAAATGACAAAATTTTCGCAATTTAAATAAAATAATCACAAATGGCGATAATGGCGACTGAGAGCGTGAGCCCTGAATATATAAATTAGGAAGTGGCTATTCTTACGGTCCTAAAATGTTTTGAACATCACTATGCTGCTATTAAAATTATATGTCATTTAAAACGGTTATTCATTTTAAAAAAGATATTTTAATACGAAAAACACAAAACTGCCGTAGGAATAACCACCTGAGGGCTTTTCAGTAATCGTACGGGAGAGCCGTAGGAATAGACACCTGCGGACTTATCACTATTCTTATGGGAGAGCCGTAAGAATAGCCTGTGAGGCTATTCCTACTGGACCATAAGAATAGCCACTTCCTATAAATTATGTTAAGACAATATATACCAACTACATGTGTTGACATTTCCTTTAAATAAATAATCGTTCCTTAAAATGTTGAGTAAATTTTAAGTAATTCATTCTAATCTCACACCTTTTTTTTATTTGGCAATCCTCCGGGACTAAGATTACATGTATCCATACCTGTCAAGTCTGACGCTTGAATCGTGATTTTCACGAATTCAAGGTTTGATCACGACTGAATGAATTTGGAGCGTTTTCTCACGCTTTCTAAAAAAATCAGACCAAAAAATTTGTGGACCACTTATTTTCTCTAATTTGCCATCTGGCATTGTTATTTTAAGACAGGATGAGACAACAATAAACAGAAAACACATGTCAAGTGTCATTTTCAATGTACTGATTACGTAACAGACCTGCCGAAACTGGTTCTGGCCAGTTTTTGCTTTAACCGAAGCTTCCCGAGAGAGATTGTACCAATCAAATTGATGCGTTAATTTCCGAGCCAATTACGTAAATCATCGATATTGACTGACTGGTTACTATTTATGCTATTCGTGGACGTTGCATTGTCGGAAAAGTATTAGAACCATTCGCGCACTTGACCTTGACCGTCACTAAAAAAAAATCATGAAGATGCCAGAAAAAAAGAAGAATTATTCGTCAAAATATAACAACACGTGGGAACTAGAATTTCCTTGGCTTAGAAAAGCAGACAATGGACCTAGTTTTGCTTTCTGCAAGCTATGTAGGAAGTAAGTTGTATGCACAACCGTTTTTCCGGTGCAGGTTCAAACCGAAAGTACATTTCCAATCGAAAGTAGAATATGTAGATCAGTGAGACGTTTTTGTATTAAACATTTAGGTTCATAGATACATTTTATATCACAGCTGTAATAAAAATTAACTCAAAACAGTTTCACTGACAAAATCACATTATTTTATTTATTTGTTTTTTTTTAGAAAACTAAATTTTCTTGTAGATCTGTCATAAAATAAAATTAAACAAAAAAATCATGTGTTTTCCATATAGAATGTGTTAAAGCATGGCAAAAAAGGGTGGACCTGAAGTTCATATTAATGGCCTCAGAAAGCACCAGAATGCATATTTTCATGTATATTTTAAAAAAAATTCTTGGGGGAGATCCCCTAACCCCCCCCCCCCTCCCCCCTCCCTAACAGGGAGGGGGACTCCCCCTCCCGCACCCACTCGTCGCTTCGCGACTCGCACAAATCTCACTCTTTCATATTTTGGAAACTTGACAGGTATGCATGTATCGTTTTACGTGTACACTTCACAGCAGGTTCAAACGTTCACTTTTGTGCACTTTACTGATTCAGTCGGTCTTCTTTTTCTTACTCTTCCAATATTGTACTGATACCTACTGGCTTATCCTACTGAATATGGCTGCGAGGAAAACGTGTATTCATTTCCACTGAGTTCTATTGTTAGAATTTAAGTATTGATTAAAATTGTTTAAGTTCAATAATTCATGCCAAGACAAATCAATAATGTATACAAATGGTGCATTTAAAAGTAGGGGAGGTAACCGAGAAGGTAATTGTTTTTCCCAGTACCGTACCCGCACCGTACATCCGTGGTCTTGTTGGGAGAATGGCAGAAAAAAATGGAACCCGCAACATGATTTAGCTTACTTATGAATAGAAAATGTTTCTTCTAGCGCATATGTAATGTTCTGCCTTTTAAGAAAATTAGACTTTAACATCATGTTGCAGATGCAGAAGCTATATAAACACAAAAGTTGTACACATATGCATATACTAGGCATAGGAAATAGAGATAAATATAATTGCACCTTTACTAATCCTACCAGGAGTTCTGTATTACAAAAGTGGATCTATTGTGACATTTTGATACAAGCAAAACTGTATTATCTGCACTATTATTTACCTACTGGTACAGTAACTTCGTTTTATTATTGGCTTGTTTAAAGTTAATTTTTACCATATGTAAGTTGACAGAATCATAGGAACCATGTCTTGAGGGGTAAATCAAACACAAATGAATAAATCCTTAATGATTTTGTTGTGCAAAAAAGTATGATAATGTGTCTTAAACAGTTTTCATTTTCCACTCAATTGTGTAATTGCAAGGGAAGTAAACTAATAGATCTCTACTTATAAGTACTAGTCCAAGGCAAGAGTTGTCATTCTTTGTGGATCACAACTTTAAATTAAAAATTAAAACTTCTGTTATTGATATTAACAAAACTATCATAAACTTCACATTTGTGAAATCATTTTTGGTTATTTCAAGGACTTGGAAATTAATTTCTAGACTTTATTTAATGTAATTCTATCATTGAAAATTTTAGGGCCTATCTCTACATATACGAAACGCAGGAAAAAGATCTTGACATATAAAAAATAATGGAAAGGCAGCATTTGCAAATGACATGGTACTGAAGATAACAAACTTCACGTAACCAGAGACTATTTCGTTACGTGATCGAGATCTGGTGCAGTCGTTCTGCATGTCACAAAAGCATTATTATCGGAAGGCATGGCAAAATACATATATGGCCCAAACATATTGAATTTCAAGAAATAGAGAGATTTGATGACAGCGTTGTTCTAGGATTTTCCAAGCCGGCATGGATGTGACTAGGGGTCTGGTAACCAGACCTATAGATTTGTAGTCTGTCTAGAGGTCCAGTAATCAGTATAGTTTTTTTTACGTATATAGAAATGTACTGTATTTCCGGCACATAATGTAATTTGCATGGAAAAAGCTATGATAAATTGTCATTAAGTTGCCGTAAAATACTTTATATAAATACTCCATCTCGGTAATTTTAGACAATTTTTAGACAACAAATATAGGCTAATCATTGTGAATACTAAAAAACGATACATGCAGAGAGGAAATTTTATATTATATTTCAAACCTTCACGCATTTAAAAATGTGGTATGTGACAGGAGATAGATAGAAGTTACAGTGTATGAAATTAAGACCTGTTTTATAGCTGTAAAAAGTCTATAAAAGACATGTACTTTGAACTGTTGCAAATGACCTGTACGTGAAAAATTACCAAAAATACATTAGAAATTAAAAATGTATAAAACATGCATGTCTCAAAAATACAGCTGAATGCGGAGAAATGGTTAGTGTTTGTTTGAACTCTAATCACACAACGTTGAAGACGCAAAGACAAATTATCCTTGCATCTGGCAATTTCCATTTTATTCTTTTAAGGATCATCTTAAATTACCCAAAGTTACCTTCTTTTCGAAAATGACATCCGAAATGCTATTTTACTGTAAATAAGAATATCACCAATGTTGAATAATACTCCAACAAAACGTATGTGTCATGTTTGATTCAAGAAAAAGCATTTTCAGACAAACAAACATACTAAAAAATCGCCTCTAATAATTGAGAACTCAAATGATTTTGTATGATCTAAGTTTCCATGATAAATTATGTATTTTCATTATGAAAATGCTACCTAAATGTCAAGCATAGAACTGTAATGTGATTTCAGCAAAACATGCAATGAAAATAGAGGAAATAACCTTAAACAGTAAAACGCTAAGGACTATTTGAATCTGACATTACGCTATACTTGTTTTTCATTCGCAAAATTTTCTTAGCTAGTGTCTCTTTACCAGAGCAATTTTAAGGGAAGTAACTCGTATAAGATAATCAAGGGGATCTTCTCCGTATTTCGAGGGTTATCCAGCGTTACTAACAAAGGAAAGAGTACTCTATACTTGTCAAAGATTTAAACATTGATATGGAGATGTGCCCTTTTAACATAACATTACACGATATTACATTTGTATAGATTTGACCTGCTTTTATGATTGAAGATAAGGGCGTCCAAGGGAAGAAAAATGGCCGAGGACTCTTATTCATGCCGTTACGTCGGTAAATATTCAAATTTACTATACTTTTAATTTGATATATCTAAGAAAAGGTGATACTTTCGACGTTATATAGTCATATATATAAATGCTTAGTTCAAATAAAAGACTATTATCATTTATTATTGCTGAAGGTATAGATATTTAGAAATCGGTACGTAAAAGTTGCTTTTTGTTGCTTTACTGATATAACCTTAAGCATATACGTTAAAATATTTAGACAAAGAAGAAATAAAACATTTCAATCAAAGTAACTTGCTCAATAGATCAGCGTAATTCTATTAACTTTGTTTGTTTTGTTGGGTTTTACGTCGCAACGACACAATTATAGGTCAAATAGGCCCCAAATGGACCAGTTTGTTGAGCACCGTATCCGTAATTGCTCAAGATGTATTCGCAGGAAAACTTTAGATAGAAATGCTGCTAAACTTGTTTATGTCAAGTCCCATTACCCAGTGGAACTTGTCTGTATGGACTTCCTTTTTCTTGAGATGTCTTCTGGTGGTTTTGAGAATATTCTTATCATACCGACCATTTCACTCGTTTTTCTCAGGCTTTACAATCTAAAAACCAGACAGCCCATACTACCGCCAAACTTCTTTTCGACACTTTCATTTCCCATTATGGTTTCCCTTGTAGACTTCACAGCGACCAAGGGAGGAATTTTGAGAGTGATGTTATCCGAGAACTCTGCAAACTGTCAGGTGTGGAGAAGACGAGGACCACACCATACCACCCTCAATGGAATGGAATGCCAGAGAGGTTCAACGAGACTCTACTTAACATGCTTGGCACGCTTGAGGAGGAGAAGAAGTCTAACTGGAAGGCACATCTCCCAACCATGTTCCACGCCTTCAACTCAACCAGACATGACTCCACTGGTTTTACCACTCATTTTCTGATGTTTGGTCGTCATCCCTGGCTAGCCATAGATGCGGTTTTGGGAATTGAGCCAGACAAAGGTGACAACAAAGACAAGTCCAGTTTTGTCGCCGGTTTGAAGAGTAGGCTCCATTTCGCCTACAAAGTGGCCTCCGGAGAAGCCAGAAAACAAGGATGTTGACACAAGAAGAGGTATGATCTCCGTGTCAGAGAAGCAAAGTTGAAAGTTGGAGATAGGGTTCTTGTTCGTAATGTCGGCATCAGGGGTAAGAACAAGCTTGCCGATAGGTGGGAGAGAGACGTCCATGTAGTCGTTGATCAGCCCAATCCAGATCTGCCGGTATATAGTGTGAAACGGGAACATGGCCAAAGTCATCCTAGACTACTCCATCGCAACCTCCTCCTCCCATTTATGGGTATCCCCTTACAAGTCCCTGCTTCCAAACAAACTACTACTTCCTATGTAACAAATGTTTCAGGTAATTCTGATATTCCAGACTCTGGACAGCAAGTGTTGGACAATCAAGAACCAGATCAACCAACAGATAACACTGTACTGGATCCATCAAATTGTTCTAACCATGTTTCTTTTTCAGATTCTAATAATACTCAGAAGGACACTGTTTCAACAAATACTAATAAATATGTCATACCTGCTCTTATGTCTTTTAATCCTGCAGCACAGCCATTTCAGCCAAGGGCAGTCAGAACTAGGGTTAAACCAAAATGGATGACATCAGATGATTGGCATTTAAGTTAGTTTTAAAATGGAATAGTTCACTTCTTTTTCAGAGTATTTTTACAGTGACCAGGAATGTTTTATGGATCAGATTTTGGAATTGTGATTTCATGTAAATATATAATGCGTCGACTGATTTTTGTGTACATTAGAGTTGACCATGTACATGTAGTTTTGGTCATTTTGTGCATCCTTGAATATTTGTATTTATTTATCTATGTAATGCAAAGATGCATTGCCTGGATAGCCTTAATTTTACAGTTATCTGTTATTAACACTGTATTCACATTAAATAGGTTGAGCTCGCCTATTGTGAAATGTGCTTACCAGCATATTGAAATATATTATGTTCTGTGAAATTTTGCACCGAGTGTACAATTATCACAGCTTGTGGGCTGACGTCGGCTTTTTTTTTTCTTTTTGAGTAGTATTACTTTTACAAGTATTTTTTCTAGCAAGTATGTAGAAATTACATCAGTAGTTAGAACTAGATAGGTAGTTTTAAGCTTTACAGCTTACCTTCATATTAGAATTACTGCTCTTAAAGGTATAGATTGAAATGAGAATTTAAAATGTCGGGACGACATTTCCCTAAGAGGGGGAGTATGTCGCAGGGTCAGATACCAACTTTATTTTTTTATCTGTCTATTGTATGATTTATGTACTGTCCTTTTGTGTTGTCCATGTTAAATGTCTTATCATCCCATATTTCCAATATTCCTATACATTTCCAATACATTCATTCATCTGTCATTTTCATTTTCATATTAATTAATCATGGTGACGTGCCTCAAACATATTTGACTTTCCCGCACTCCTATGTCACGCATGCGCACTTCAGTAAATAGAAATACATGGTAGTTGAGGCCATTTTTTTTATCTCTTGTCTTACGACAAATTCTTAGTGCCGCTTTGCGTGCCTTTACAGGTAATTGTTGATTTCATTCATTGTATTATTCATGTGTTTTCATTTCATATCATATTTGTATTGCTTTCGCTTGGAAATATGGAATTATGCACTTCAGTAAATAGAAATACATGGTAGTTGAAGCCATTTTTTTTCTCTTGTCTAACGACAAATTCTTAGTGCCGATTTGCGTGCCTTTACAGGCAGATGACCCACATGTACTCTCCAACCCAGGGCGTAAGAACCCAGACTACGACATAACGGACAATACATAGTCCGTTCACAGTCCATTTAGTTACAACAGTTACAACACACATTAATTAGTTTGTTTCACTTTTCATAAACCTAGAGTGCTTGTAAACATTACACACCCAAAACTGTGACCACTCATTAGTGGACAATAGATTAATACAATAACAAAACAATACGTTGTGAATAACTTGACATTAAGATAAATATAACGGGTCATTAAATTAAGCAAAATATCAAAGTTTATTTTTGCGTAAAAAAATTCTGCCGATAGTTTAAATGTGCCGAAATTATTTCTGCGTGACAGCCTCGACCCCCAAATTTAGCAGAAATAAAACACGCAGAATTAACCTGCTATACGGTAGCTGAGTTTATTTCCAATTTAATTGATACTATCATGTCATCCCGGAAGGCGCTAAAATTACGTTTGGCACGGCGCCATTCGGCAGGGTACATTTTTTGGGGCGACGTTCGGGGAAACGATATTCTGCGGGACCATGTTCGGCGGACCAACTTTTGTCAATATATGTCAGTATAACTAGGTGCAATATTTTTTTAGATACCTGATCATGATTAAAGTGAGCGGAACATACACGCTAATTTTAAAACATAATTTTTTTTTCGTGTTAATATTATACTTTACTTGAACAATATACCAACAGTACCATTATGATTTATTTACTGACAGGTTCTGTTCATTATAAGATAAATAAATGTTCATTTCTGTACGCCGAGTTCAGGATTTTTTATTAATGACGATACTCATTCACTTCCGGTTTATCAAGCGTGAAAATTTACCTTGTAAGTCATAGACCTTACGCACCGACTCGGCTACGGAGACCCTTACTAAATAGTACATATCTTTGTTTGATTGTGTTTGGTTAAACTTTTTTCAACAGTATTTCAGTCATAAAACGTCGGGCAGTTAACCTAACCAGTGCTCCGCAAGTAACTGCCAACTTCCCCACATGAATTATCAGAGGTAGAGGACGAATGATTTCAGACACAAGTACATATCTATAATACATATATTTATTCATACTAAATGTACCATTACTGAATAAGATGTGTATTCCTTACGCGTACTAATAGACATTGTCGGTTTATGTGAAGTCTGACTGTGAACATAGAATGCGGACTGTTTAGGGTGCGTTTCAAAACATTTTCTTTTCAAATTCAGAATAATAACTCCGCAAACATAATTTCGAGCGTACGTGCCAATGATATGCTCAACAAGGCTTTATACCAAGCACTTTCTACTATCATTGAAACCGTTGAAGCGTTGACAAAAAAATTCAAGCAGGGTTTATACCCTATAAATCTGCCCCCAGTAAAAAGAGGTAATCCCAAAGCATAGAAAGTATTTTTTTCCAGTTCTGAATTTAAAATTCCCAACCGAGTGTTACCTTTTAGGAATTTTGCCGTTTTAAAATAGTTTTTTTTTCTAATTTGTATGTATATTTAGGTCATTAAAACAACAGTTATACTGTTGAACAATTTCTGAAATGCAATCCATTAATATTTTACACAAAAATATCTTTACTTAGATATTGTTTATTTGCAAATTTTTCCAAATAAAATAATTTCACAGAGCATTTTCCCAATTCCACTGGTGTTGATGGCGTTCCCAAAATGATGAAAAAGGAATTTCTATCTCAAATAAGGCGGCGTAAAGAAAAAAAATGTTTGTTTCCGGTATCCCGACCTACCTTAAAATTTTGGCACGACCCTAAATGTTTTATGACCTTGGAGAATAATGTTTTCAACTTTTGACAAAAAGTTGCCGAACTGCACTTTCTATGCTTTACACATGGTCAGTGATGTTAGAAATCAACTTCCTGATGCTCTAATGACATAAACCCCTAATTTGTGTTCATTTTTTTCTACACAAAAATAATTTCCGAAAAGACTCCCTTGATAAAAAAAATTAAAAAATTCCGACCTACCTACCCTAATTTCTTTTGAGCATGTTACCGGAAATCGATATCTTTTAGGCCTAACGAAATACGATTAATTTGTTATAATCATTCAACATAAAATCTACAAGTTGTGAAAAATTAGAAATTTAACGATTCCTAAGACGTTTCAGTCAAATCACTCAGACAGTATATTAGGAGAAGTAGTCCAAACAATTGTTTTTCACTGCAGTAAAATCAATAATGAACATAACTCCGGAAAAATATTTCGAGCAGTATGTAGCAACGATATGCACATATTATTTCAGTAAATCCCTTAAAGCTTCAATGAAATCTGGTCAGAAGGTTTGAAGATGAATTACAGAAATCTCTTCATAGACTTTATATATGTTAATCAAAGGGCCATTACTCAGTACAAGATCATTTAAATATAAACCCTGTAATACATGCTCAGCTAGAATTTATTACGGATCATTCCAATGAAATTGTATTCAAATCCTGCTAGTTATAAAGCGGTTCGGACAAATTTTATTCAAAAAATAAATTTAAGGGACCCTAAGTCTTCATAAACGTCCGAGGATACGCACAACAAGGCTTTATACATAGACGATATATATGTTTGTTTTTCGTGAATATGGAAAATATCTCGCGTAAACAGACATGATGTCAGACATGTTGTGACGTTAGAAAGAAACACACAGCATAAAGTTCCATTTTATTTTACTTTTTGCTGCATAACGTTATGAAATTCTCATTAAGTAAAATAATTTGAAGAAATATACTGTAAACAAAGTGCGGCTACAATTTTCATCATGTTTTAAACAAGTAACTTATAATTCATACACAATGTACAAGCAGATCGGCATTTACAGTGAATGATATCAGTGAGTGGTATGGATTATATCTCACTGATAAAACACAGTATTTCATCAGTTAGTATAAAATAAATATCATTTCTGTGAAGTTCCGTTTAAATCCTAGCAGAGGATTTTGAGAAGCTAAAATGTGAAAACGGACTGATGGACGTACATCTGACGAAGGCAGAAAAAAATTGTACCAAATGAAATGGGAAACTTATGTAGACTTACTATATTTTCTTTTAAAGAAATCTTATACTAAGTACATGTATCTTTTGGAGAGCTCTAGATAAAACACTTTACTCGTGCTTGGTTACAGTATCTCTTCTAATGTCTTATGAAAACATTCCTATACAAATATTAAGGGGCGGTTACAGGATTTGGTGTTAGAGGGGGCGTAAAATATTTGTAGTTTAGAGCAAGTAGGGGGATCGGGGGTTGGGGGCATGCTCCCCGGAAAAGTTTGAAAACAATGGATCCATCTGGTGCATTCTGGGCGTTCTGGTGTACTTTATTTGGTATTGACAGGTTTTGCGACAAAATCAATACAAATAACATGCAAACTATAGTCATGTTTTATCAGTTGTCAGACTTACTCTTCGTAAGTATTTCGGAATTACTTAGCCCAATTTCTGTGGATTTTTATGGGGAGGGTTTACCTAGGACTATTTAACATAAAAATTGTAAAGAGCTTGATAGGAGCTCGTGCAAACTTTGTCCGACTTTTTATGTGTGAGCATAGCGCGCGAGAAAAAATGCATATTTTTCACCCAGAACAGAAGACAAATTAACTATGTGATAGAGAAAAAAATGCATTTTTTTAATTTTGCACCCAGAACAAAAGACAAGTTACGTATTCGAGCTTATCGAGCGAGAAAAAATCCATATTTTATATTTTTCAGTCAGAACAAAAGACAAATTATGTACCTGAGCGTAGCGAGCAAGAAAATGTATATTTTGCACTTATTTTACCCAGAACAGAAGACAAATTACCTATGCTCCGGAGATTTTAGAGGGGGCACGCGCCGGATGCACCCCTCTGTATCCGCTAGTGATATTCATTTAAATTGTCCAATAATTACCTCCTACACAAGCATAAAGCATAACCCAGACTCAGTTTTATACAGTCTGTTTATATGATACTTGGATGACGTTATGAACTGTTAGCTACTATAACAGTGAACAAAATACAATTATGTTTTGAGAAGACCCCCAGGATTTACAGTGCATTCACAGTTCATTGTCCACATCAGCTTAAGCCAACAATGTCTAATACGAAACATAACCCTATAAATTAAGTTTAGCGTGTTATACAACTGTACAGGTTTATAAATGCGCTAAATTATATGTAAGTTGATTACAATCGTGCAGAGACATTGTAACTTAAATTCTGAAATATAGCAATCTTTTTTATGACTCTTGAAATAGTAGGTATCTTTTATAGTATCTCAAACATAAATGGGTCATTTAAATAAGTGGTCTCCTTATATCTTCAAGTATTTGACATTAAAAACTGCAGATTAAAATAAATGTTCTTCTTTATGGTATTTTTACAAATATGGGACATTAAAATAAGCGGTGTACTTCATAGTATCTTAAACGCATATGGAAAATTTAAAAACAAGAAGTTTTCTTGGAAAATATTTAACAATATACGTGATACTAAGATAAGTGATCTCGTCTGTTAAAGCTTTAACAAATAAGGGATATTAAAATAAGAGGCCTCCTTTACAGTATCTTTTTCAATTATTATTCGATATCCAGACGTCTTCTAAATAGTTTTGTTTACAAATAAATTATATCTGAATAATATGCTTCCTTGATAGTATCCTTAACAAATATGGTACAATTGAAAAATAGCTTTCCTTTATTGTATCTTTAACAAATATGGGGCATTTTGATATTGCCTTTGAAATACATAAAGACAGAGACAACACGTATCTGTTTAAATTGTTTTATTATTTATTGTTATGAAGTAAACAAATTGATACATATCTTGCCATGAAATTGACCCAAGATAATTATTACGTAAGTCTGATGTAATGAACAACGGAGAAGAATACTATATTCAGATTCAGCAGCTATTAGATTTCAACATTGATATCACTGTTTTCTCCTATTAGTCCTTAATATCTACCAGCCTCAATTAAAAAAGAATGTGAACATATTCTTCGACATGTATATTGCTAACATAAGTTTTAATTTGCAATTTAAAGCAAAAAGACTCGTTACAAAAAGATGACTTAAATCTAACACAGAAATCTATTGTAGACATATTATTGATGCACGCTGATTAATCCTGTATATTGTATTGATAACACATATCAGCTTAAATGATTTTATGACATATTGTACTTTGCATATTAAAACGCATTTAAAATACATATTCTACGTCAAACAGTCAAATAAAGCATACAAAAACACATAATCGGTCTTTTGTATGTTTGAAGATTTTTCTTATAAATAATCAATTACATCTTAACAGTATATATGAAAATCAGTGCTTCGCAACATAAAATTGCAGCGCGAAATTATTTTACAAAATAGATAAGCAGATGTGAATGAATTTTCCCTCGGTCAAATTCTAAATTCCAGTTCATAACATAGCCTGACTACCGACTAGATATCGTTTATAATTTTTAAACATTTTCTCTTACATATTCTGACCGGCCTTTTTGGCTCTGCCCCAACACGTGTATCATTGAAGGTTCCATGTTCACAGCCGTTTGAATACATCTGCGGATGCCTCTAAATTGCTTTTTGTACTTTTAACATATGTAAATGTCGAGTTCTGTTCAACCCGGGGTTAGAGGGCCTGGACGGTAGCATGCATTTCTACTACCGTCCATGAACAGGCTCAATCAAACCGAGCCTGCAACATTTTCGTTTTTGTCGTGTTGAGCGACCTGTGAAGTTTCTACTTTTTTCTATCTGATAGCTTTGGGAAGAAGAGGGACATACTTATGCAAAATGTGGATAGTCTCAGGAGTTATCTCATGTGAACAAAAAACAGGGTCTGAACACTGACTATTCATATCAATGCACCAAATTTTTACTTTTTCCAGTTCACTTTTATCAGACAAATCGGTAAATACATTGCATATGACCATCGAAAAATTATCTTTGTGAAATTGTGACCAAAACACATACACACAATGATTCATCAAAACATACAGTAAAAAGACATGTTGAGAAATGGACAAGGTTCTAAGCATATTGAAATGCTTAAGAAACTTCGCTTGTTCTACAAATAATAATATACATTCTGTACATTTTACTGCTTACTGGTATGAAGTAAACAAATTATCTATCTTGCAACGAAACAGATCCAATATAACCAAACCGTAAGTTTGATTTAGTGGGGTAACAAAGAAAACTATATTCAGATTCAACAGCTATTACAACATTGCTTACATCATTTGCTTATATTATTTTCTCTTACTAGTCCTTAATACGTACCACCTTCAATTCAACTGACTGTGAACATATTCTCCGACATGTAAAATACTCAGATATGTTTTAATTTGCAATTAATATTTTTAATTTGCAATTAATATAAAAAAGATTCATAACTAATATACATGAATTAAACAGTTTAATTTCTTTTAGATGAGTTTGACTCCTTTGTATCCATATCCTTCACTGTAACCAGAGAGTGTTTTTCCACTATGATCCCACTTCACATCGAAAGATCCATCTGGACGTACAGCTGTTACAGTACCTGTCTTGCCAAGAAGGGTCTAAAATGAAAAGAAGGTTACGTTTAAAAACGGGTTGATAATAGTATCAATTCATGACAAGTTATTGACGTTATTCTATTATGCGTATTGATTTCGTATTTGCAGTAATTACTCATCAGTCTCATCAAACAAACATTAAAAAAGTTGCTTAATACGATGTATATCGTTAAACAATAAGAAGAACCTGTCAAATATTCATGAACTGCATCTGAAAGTAAATAGGTGGTTGTTTCGATATACATCTCACATCTAGTAAAGATTTGATAAATTGTTATAACTAAATGAATACTGAAAACAAATTCTCAACACGCTTGTTTCTTTGGTCGCCATGGTTACAACCAAGGAACACATCAGTCTAAGGTAAATTTTACGAGGCGGGGGGGGGGGGGGGGGGGGGGTTCAGAATTGGTTTAGACAAATCCATGGAAACTATTAAATTGACTTCAATGGGGTTTCAAAAGCCATGTCCACTGACAATTTCAACACATTATTTCAATTTCTTATAGCTGATTTACATGCGTTTTGGTAGAAACAGTATTTATTGATATATTTGCAAGGGTTTAGAAAGGCCATGAATATCCAGTTTAATTTCTTAAATTCCAAATGTATTTGAAATTTCTATAGGAACAATTTTCCAAAATCGGTTAGAAAACATGACGTTCGCCCACAAACTGAATAATACTGTATATTAGATTTTACAGATTTTACAGGGCTATAGCAGGTCAAGCAATTGTCACGCCATCCATTTTACCCGGACCTAATTCGCTGCGATTCTCTTCTCTTTACTTTACTGAAAAAAGGCTGACTGGGCGTCGTGACAATTTAAGAAGAGGCGCCGAATATCAGTGTCTACTAAGGGTAGACTTTTCTGTGGATTTCAGGATATGAATGGCCCGGATCGAAAAATGCGTTTCTGTTAAGCGTAAATGTGCTTAAGCAAAATGGTTTATTATAGGTTTCTTCTATATTATGTATGGCCAGCTATAAAATTTTCTGATTATCTCTTAACACATATATCACTGCTTATCGTCTCGACAAATTATACTTGATATTAAGGATACAAGAAATAAACAATAATTAACAGTACTTTAGACATTCACGTTTGAGAAACTTGCGAGACCAACATCCCTGTAATATTATATAAGCAGTGATTGATTTCAGCAGTCTAATTCTGGTAACAGAGACTTTCACACGCTGATGAACACCTTTTAATATTTTGTTTATTTACACGCGAATTTCGGCGTTGAAAAATGGTCTATTTAGACAGCAGTTAAGTTTGAAAAAACATATTACGGTGATATAAATATTATATAGTTATACCAATTTGAAGAACACAGTCTACAATAAAATATTGCATATTAAATGTTGTTGGGTATGAAGGAATACCCAGGTTACGTAAAATTCTTATATTTGTTCGGTGACATTATGTGGCTGTATGTAGTATTATGAATAATTTCTTCAAATGTTTTATTGTTTCGGTAAAATCTGAAATAATCAAAAATCAATTAATCTTACATAAAATCCAAAAGGTAATTCATTGAAACGACAATACTGACATTACGTCGACATACGATTTGTCGTCATACATGCGCCGAGAAAGAATGCTGCCACATCTGTTCTATTATTTCATCTGAAAGATGTTTCCGAATCGAAATGGTATAACAGAATAATATTACCTTATTATCATGTGGGAAGAATCAATCTCTATACGTTTACGCACGCCTAAAATATTCTGCGAGATGTTTTGCTTCCCTTATTTTAATAAAGCTTAAACACGGTCACACGTTGACGTCACGTCGACTTATATTTGGCTTTATACCTACCCCAATCAAATGCTTCCCTATTCCCTACTACTTGATAAGATAAAGGACATATTAGAATCGAAATATTAACATATATCAGATCAATGTCTTGATATATTTAAACACTCCGAACTGGTTAAAGGTGTACTACAATATCTAATTTAGGATATCGCCCCAAGGAAATTACTCAGCAGAAATATATACTCTAATTGTTTAGCTCAATTAAACTTGCTTCTGCTTTATATCAAATCTCATTTAACGATATATAAGAGCATTTAGGCTCTGTTCTACGTCTGTTTGTACAAAGTTACCTTAAAGCATGATGGATATTGCATTTTTTTTATAAAAATGGTCGGTACAGTGGTATGTGTAGGACATGCATTTAACTTTATTCAGATTAAATTATCTCGTGCGCACGGCATCTTATCTCGAGCGCACAAGATCTTAGCTCGAGCGCACGACATTTAATCTCGATCGCACAACATCTTATCTCGTGCAAACGACATCTTTAACTCGAGCACTTGACATATTATCCCATTCACATGATATCTTCTCTAGAGCGCGTGACCTATTGTCGCGTGCGCACGACATCTTACCTCGAGCGTATAACATCTTATCTGAAGCGAACAACATGTCATGTCGATAACTAGACATCTTATCTCGTGTTCACGATATCTTATCTCGAGCGCATAGCATCTTATCTGAAGCCCTCGGCATCTTATCTCGAATGCACGACATATTTTCTCGTGCGCAAGACATCATATCTCGAGCGCACGACATCTTATCTATATAAAAATGCTCATTGTGTGTAATCAGGTCATCGCAAAACATACGACTGCCATCGCTTTTACTTTTGTTTCGTTCATACTTATTACCTTTTCACAGGTTTGCAGGATAGTAATTTAGATAAACAAACTGATAAATAGGGCAGCAAAAATTGACGCAGTGAAATTCATTTTTGTCCTTGACACAATTAAGGTTAAGTGTGTAGGCTTCGCATATACATCTAAATATTTCACAGATTACCCTTAATTCATGTACGCAGTTATATAACTTTTCTGATAATGTGCGAATTGATACTATCAGTCGAATTGAGATTATTTGCTATAATTCAAAGATGCAGACAGCATCTGTTCATTAAACATGTTCCTTTTATTATAAATACATGATGGCCAATTATGTGCACTGCTCTCTCAAATGATGTGATACATTTATAATTGTGGAGAGTTTAAATAATATCTGAACAGGTGGGCCCTGATTATCTTCTCCGTATGATTATACTGACAATCTAAATGCACAAAAAAGAAAGAACCCTAATATATAAAGAAATTAAAACTTTGAACCTTTGAAAGAATTTTTATACAACTATGAAAACGATGAAGTGTTAATATGGAAGGGGATTTTCGCCACTTCACACATTATAGTAGTTAAAATTTCAATATGCTTTTTCTTTTCCAATGTTGCTTTTTAGAAGTGCATTTCCCTATTTATATGTTAACTTGTGATATGTTAATTATAACACTACTTTTAATGTTGTAACCAATGAAAATTAAAATGATTCTTATAATTCATTCATAAGAATTCATATGCAGATATCTTAATGATAATTAAGTATTCAATTTGCTAACCATGCCAACAATATGAAAACCGTTGAGTCAAAATTAACTTAAAGGACTTTATATGCAATTATTTTAATTTTTATTAAGTATTTATTTTGCTAACTTTGTCATTTTAAGTATCCTATATTCAATTTTATTTCGATGTGGTCATATGAATGTCAATTTAGTCATTTCAATTGTATGCTGCAAAGCTAAATTCGTTTCTTTGCGTTAAAATGGGCCCTTTTTAGTAAAGGGGAATAAATGGTAAAACATTAAAAAATAATAAACGCTCCCCGTACCGGTGTCGACAATATTTTATACTAAGACAGTACGTCTACCTGCAGCCGTTCCATTAAAAAATAAAGCTCAGGTAATTCTGAACATTTAAATGATGACCCCGCTATCAAAATACATAGTAGTAACCAAAGGAACAGTCAAAGCTCAAACGGGTCAAAGTAGAAGTCTTTATTTTTTCGACTTAGAAAGTGAACCCGGTATATTTAACGATGGCCTTTGGTTGGTACCCAAGTAGATCTACCAAACGGTTGGCATTGACCCGACCCCTAACCCTGACCTTAAAAAAATCAACCGCAAAAAAATAAGGAAATCGAAAATTCCAAGTTCCCAAAATAATGCACATTTTAGAGTTTCCCTTTTCACCATCTTATTTTTCAGCTCTTAGACTACCAAATAAAATCACGGAGATTTTCTAAAGGGCTTAAAAATGGGCACACCCAAGCAAAGTTCCACAGGGGTTACGCAGTCGATATGTAAATTATTAATTTATAGATTCGAAAATGTTTCCTCCAACCCCTAGGGTCCGGGTGTCGTGTATGTCCCTGATATCGAATTTATGAAATCGAATTAAAGTGTCAAAAACTGTATTTTTCTCGTAGGGTTAGACATCTTTAGCTAGATATTGCGTATTATTTAATACTACACAATAAAAAACATTCAGAACTCCCTGGTTTGATCAGACCGGTCACTAGAGGGGTTCGGGCAACGGGCCTGAAATCAATTTTTAAAAAATAGTCAGTTTCAATCAATTATTACGATAAAAGTATTACGGATATCTTAATAAAAGTTACATGTATTTGTAGAACTTTCCAATAACTTTTTCATTAAGGGATAGCACAAGGTTTAAACCCGATCCTAATGGTTGACCGGGCTCGAACATAGATGCCATGTCCAAGCGTAACACGAAACACGTAAATGTACCTTATTTATCTAAAATATATTTTACAACAATTAAGGTAAACGCTTTTGGTATATATCTATTATTTCTATTGAAATAAATAGGTTCAGGTATGTTTTGTCCGTCTGTATGATCTGTAGACTTGCTATAGGGACCGTATAACGGTAATTTTTGTAGCATTTTTTCAATTTCATTTTATCATAAAAAACGTTAGGAACAAGATATCAAATAAAATTTCTTTAAATAAGTAGTTGGAACTATCATTTAAACGAATATGAACATCAACTTTACCCCGACGGACACGCTGTCGGGTACATTTGCAGAGCCTTGGCACTTTTGACTTGTAGCATATTAGTTGCAAAATAAGGAAAACGTGCTAATATAAACTATTTATTTTGCGTCAATAAATGCAAATAAAAACTTAACACTTATTTTTTATAAAAATATAATATCTTAAAGGTTGTAAAAAGATCTGCTCGTCCGTCTGTACGTAATTTAGGATAAAAACTGTATTTCCGTACATTTCCGTACGAAAAAAATACGTGTTTTTCATCAACTTCAAATTATTGCAGAATGTTCCAAACACAAGATATTTTAATGAAATAACTTTTATAAATAAAATCTAAACATTGTCTAGAAAGATATGTAAATCGTATATATTTACCACCGACGGTTTTGTCGGGGAACCGTCTCATAATGTACATTTTTTTGTGGAAATATGCGTACTTCATATATTAAATTGAGGGATGGACCTTGTCGGAAGAGTCATATCTTCATAACTTCCTGACACCCATAGCCAACTCAGGCACTCGAACATCGTGTTACTTTGTAGCTAGGACACATATCTCGTCGACAATGCATAAACTGGTACATGTTTTGGCCTAACGGGATTAAACTGAGTCCAAAGCCTTCCAAACATGGTACAAAGCCGTATTTTCTATGTTGTAGTCATACCGTGTAGCCATATATGACATGTCCTTGCCTCCATGGTTATCTAAGGTACTAAAACATGGTCTCAATCAATAGCCAGGATTTACACCTATACAATCATGTTGAATATATGTATATTTCTTTGGCATAAAGGCTCAAAATACGAGGTTAGAAGACAAAACGGTGCCCCTATTCGACCCTACATTCCTGCACAACCATGTATGATGCATGTATATATCATGGTCATAGGGTTCGAACCGGGTTTAAAGCCTTTCAGACATGGTCAAAATTGACATATTTCCTAAATTTAAACACTACCCGGTGACTTAAATGGCTTACCTTGACCCTTACGGGTACGTCAGATACTCAAACTTCGTTTCATTCGATAGCCAGGACTCATATCTATATTACCATGTATGACATATGTATATTTCTTTGGCATACGGGTTCGAACCCGGTCGATAACCTTTTAAACATGGTCAGAAACGCAGTTAAAAGACCAAATACTGTTCTTATACGACCCGTCCTGACCCCTAGGGCTACCCAATTTACTCGAACATGGTGTCAGTCCTTAGCCAGGATTCAACGCTACACATCAATGTTTGATACGGGTATATGTTTTGGTGATACAAGGTCGAAATTTATGTAAATTATTTTTGACGTAGTCAAAATAGGCAGAATTTCTAAGTTTAAACTCTACCTTGTGACCTTGTACGACTTGCCCTGACCTCTCGGACTACACTAGGTACCCAAACAGGGTCTCAATCTTAAGCTAGTACCTGTGCCTATAAGACACATGTATATATCATGGTCATTGGGGTTCGAACCGGGTATAAATCTTTCAGACATGGTCAAAATTGTCATATTTTACAAGTGTGAACACTTTGTCGCTGGGTTTTTCACGAGGTGAAAATGGACGTTGCACCGGAGAGGGAGCAGTTATTATTATACGGCGATCTCTGTCGTAATAATGAGGACTGGTTCTCCGCTCCTTTTTATAACGTCAAAGTTATTATGAGAACAATGGTATTTTGTTGCAGTCATTATTATGAGGGCGATTATAATATTTGATAATCAACATTTCATTGTGCGAAATTCAATGATGTTCGTTTTTATCAAACACATACATAAGATCTTATTTATGCCTCTGTTTTTAGCTCACCAGGTGAGTTTTTCTGATCGCTCGATGTCCGGCGTCCGTCGTCTGTCTGTCGTCTGTCGTCCGTCAACATTTAACTTGTGTATGCGATAGAGGCTGTATTTTTCAACTGATCTTCATGAAGTTTGGTCAGAATGATTACCTTGATGAAATCTAGGCCGAGTTTGAAAATGGGTCATCTGGGGTCAAAAACTAGGTCACTAGGTCAAATCAAAGAAAAACCTTGTCTATGCGATAGAGGCTGTATTGTTCAACTGATCTTCATGAAATTTGGTCAAAATTATTACCTTGATAAAATCTAAGCCAAGTTTGAAAATGGATTATCTGGGGTTAAAAACTAGGTCACTAGGTCAAATCAAAGAAAAATCTTGTGTATGCGATAGAAGCTGTATTTTTCAATTGAGGTTCATGCATTTTGATCAGAGTGATTACCTTGATGAAATCTAGGCCAAGTTCGAAAATGGATCATCTGAGGTCAAAAACTGGGTCACTAGGTCAAATCAAAGAAAAACCTTGTGTATGCGATAGAGGCTGTATTTTTCAATTGATCTTCATGAAATTTTGTCAGAATGATTACCTTGATGAAGTCTAGGCTGAGTTCGAAAATGATTTATCTGGGGTCAAAAACTAGGTCACTAGGTCAAATCAAATAAAAACCTTGTGTATGCAATAGATGCTGTATTTTTCAATTGATCTTCATGAAATTTGATCAGAATGATTGCCTTGATAAAATCTAGGCCAGTTATGAATATGGGTCATCTTGGGTCAAAAACTAGGACACAAGGTCAAATCAAAGAAAAACCTTGTGTATGCAATAGGGGCTGCATTTTACACTGGCTCTTCATGAAATTTGATCAGAATGTTTGTCTGGATGAAATATAGGTTGAATCTGAATATGGGTCATCTAGGGTTAAAAGCTAGGTCACCCGGTCAAATTAAAGAAAAACCTTGTGTACGCAATAGGGGCTGCATTTTACACTGGATATACATACAATTTAGTCAGAATGATTGCCTTAATGAAATCTAGGTCAAGTTAGAATATGGGTCATCTGTGGTTAGAAACTAGGTCACTAGGTCAAATAAAAGAACCCTTGTGTATGCGATAGAGACTGTATTTTTCAATTGATCTTCATGAAATTTGGTCAGAATGATAGCCTTGATGAAATTGAGGTCAATTTTGAATACGGGTGATCTGGGATCAAAAACTACGTCGCTAGGACAAATCAAAGAAAAAGGTTTTGTATGCGATAGAGGCTGTATTTTTCAATTGAGGTTCATGAAATTTAGTCAGAATGATTGCCTTGATCAAATCTAGGCCAAGTTTGAATGTAGGTTACCTTGGCTTAAAAACTAGGTCATTATGTTAAATTGAAGAAAATACTTGTTTACACTTCAAGAGACTACATTTTTGGTCCAATCTTAATGAAAATTGGTCAGAATATTTGTTTCCATGAAATCAGTATGTCAAACATGTTAACACGGTTATGGTGTGTTTAGGTGAGCGACCTAGGGCCATCTTGGCCCTCTTGTTTAAAATACTGTTTATGTATCTAAGTACAAATAATGTTTTGAAAACAACAAAAATGTAACAAGAAATTGAACTTTGCAATTGTAAAACAATCAACTCAATTTAAATTAAAATATTTGCATTTGAAATTTTTGATTGAATTATATAAATTTATAACTTGAATATTTTAACATTTCATTAAAAACACTGACTAGTGTCATTATTAAAATAATATAATGTTAATGTACATACAAATAGAGATAAAGCACTTATAAAAACCAACATGGGAAATGAATTGGCATAATGAAATATCAATTAATAAAATGTGTGATATGGCGGATATCCCCTTCCATATGTTAAGTTGTAGAATATAGTAGGTTGATTATTAACTTTTTAATGTTTCTAATTGACGTTTTGATATTTAGTCAGTAAAGTAAACTTCGGCCTGACATTTCATCGTCCTTGGATTATCGTTACACTCAATCAAAAAATAAAATGATACTTACTTTCAAAACTGAGTTTGTTGCTTTTACACGGGCACCGACAAAATCAATTGGCTGTCTCACACCTAAAAATATAAGTTAAACAGACCTTGGTACATACATATCGTTCCAAACACATCATGTTTTAATAACGTTCTACAAAACAAAAGAGGAAGTGATTTCATAATCCGGTCATTTTGCAATGAAAAGCAACATTGCCTATGTTATATTGGTTCACTTCACACATTTGTACTAACACCGCAGTGAGGGAAATACATCCACAACACGAAATTATTCCTATTAGATTTTCCTATGACATTTTGTACATTTTTCAACCTTGCTTGTTTTGTCACAACACGAAATTACATAGAAGCTGTTAGATGTCTGATTCATGATAAATGCTGAGTAAATGATAAAATAAAAGCTTACTTGGGAGGCTAAAATTGCATAGTGCTATTTTACAATATCCCGATCAAGTGAGAAAATAACGTGACAAACGTTGCTATTGGTCAACTAAAACAGTGTATCACATGTTCTGTCAGATCTATATTTATAAAATTACGAAGTCATTGATTATTACATATTTTTGATATTGACAACATGTAACCTCGTAAAAATAAACTGCATATGACATAACATCGTTGTGTTCTTTCTATGACCTGTAAAGTAGAGAACTGAGATTATTACATGAGTACCTATAAATAGTAACAATTTTATGCTGAAAATGTTCTTGTTATCGTATTGTCTCATGCATTATCACATTATTATAATTGGCCCCGATAATAAGTCTGGGAACATGCCCCTTTCATGTCGAGCCCACTTGCGGCAGCGAAGACATAGTAAACTGTAGCCCAAATTTTGCCCCTTTCTAACCTTTAGAGTTTTAGGTTAAAGTTTTGCATGTAAGCATTTTTTACAGAAATGACTTGGCAATATGCTTATTTGCATCATGACCTTGCAGAACACGCTGTATATTTCATGCTTTCATTTTGTCAAAATAACGCTGCTTTCGAAGTTTTGTATGTAAGCAGATTTCTTTAAAACTACAGTACCAAATGCTTTCAAACTTTTTATGTCTTTAGCATCTTGAGATGACTGGTGAGAACAAGTTATTATTCCTTCTCTTGAGAAGGAATATTATAGTTCAATAAGTCACACTTGACTGAGCTACCGATACCGAAAGCTGTTGTCATTACAAGCTGGTCAATAAAACTCCGTGACCTTAGAAATAACCTCTAACGTTAGACTATTCTTTCCTAATTGAGGCGCCTCTCTGACTGAATGCGTTCCGTGGATTACATATTACTTAACCCGAGGATGTTATTTCTTCCATTCTTGAGGAACATAACATACATTCAGTCGACCAGATAGATATATATCAGCAAATTTAAATGTGAACAACTACAAATGTAAATAGTATCGTTACCTTGAAATGCATAGTTAATATATGAAAACAAACCCCATTGCGACCCTCTAATTATGCGCAACAAATTCAAGCATCGAATCGTAATTGATTAACCGGGTCAATGTCTTATTGCCGTATTTACTCTACTGAAAGTGGTAACATATTTAACTTGTTGTTGGATTTAACAATTTAGGTTAAATAACTAGCGTAAATACTTGCTTGAAATTTTTTGGCAGTAGGGTAAATTCGGGTAACTGAGCCACCCGAGCAACTGAGCCACTTACCGATTATACCCGATTTTTTCCGATAACGGTCGTGTCCCCTGTATAATAAGTTGCCATTTACTTTCTGAGAATAAAACAATGTTTTGCCGGCGGGAAAATTAAAATTTTGAATTTTCATCTCTGAAAGCGGGAATAAATACTATGTCAATTAAACATTAAAAGAGATAGCTTTTCTATCGGCCATTGGATCACAAATGCAAACTGTCGCTATTTTTCTACTCAGTTACAGTACAAAAAGGTAAAATATAGTTTTTGTATATATTTTACTTCAAAAATGTTAGTAAATAAATTCAAGGTCCGCCTTGATCAAATTAAAGATGGAAAATATGTCCGGAGTATTTGTGTGTACAAGAATGTTTTTGCAATGTAAATAATATCTGCATTTAAAACAGAATTGAATTTTACTTCAGTAACTTAATGATATATTTTTGTTTTCGTGAAAATTTTACCTGGTTTCATGATCTTTTCAGTTATCATAAATGTTGTCGTGATTAACTTACTTTCATAATTTATTGTACATGTTCAATTCAAGATAATTTTACATGAAACCAATTTCTGTACTGTAATCCTATTGAATGATAGTTTATAGAAGTAATAAAATGTTGTATGCATCACGCATAAATACTTTTTATTGGACCTGTAATAAAACTTGCCAATTACCTCTAAATAAGGAACGTTAAAACAACACAGACGTTTATAACACTGATAAGGCTATACTTGCGTTTTGAATTACGGGTATTTTCTTTTTGTAATTACAAGGTACAATTATCATGCGAATTTAATCTTTCGCATATTTTTATTTTGCAAACAGTTTTCATAATTATATTGGTGGAATATGTGTAGTTATATTAAAATGAGTAATGTCTGCTTGAATACGGCAAAATGCCTGTACCACCCTAATTGCCACTATCTTTTTTTTTTTTAAATCTTTTTCCTAGAGATTAAGGGTCATTTACATTTCAGATTTGGTTGAAAATGAAAAGAAAAAAAAAAGACTTCATCGATATTTGCCTTTAACTCGAATCTAAATGGTTTACAGATAGCAATGTTCACCCGATTTGTTACATTGTTTTTCGAAAACATGTTAAAATATACATTCTTCTTATATAAGAATATGTATGAAAATATGATTCTTATATGAAAATATGATTTTATATGAAAATATGGTTTTTATTGCTGATAGATATGTTATATTGACATAAAAATTAATTTAATTATTATAAAATAACATGTTAAAAAAGCTATGGTTCAGAAAATTACATATTAAACATTCTTTTGATAAAAATGACTTGTTTTATTTCTAATGAAAAATCACTTTTCTATAGTTTGTAACTCCAGTGACATTTAAATTAAGCTTGTTTAATTATCTTATGAAAAACCTTCTCTTTTATTACACTTGATATTGAAATAAACATCCAGGTGACAATACCCGGAGGCAATAGATATCGACATCGCAATACCGGTCACCTGTTACCAATACCATATAGCTGTTGTCTCCCCTGATATCGATTTTCTGCAATATCGGTCATGAGGTCAATTCTTCCTCATGAAATGAACGTAGCCTGGTAAGTACCACGTCAATTTCTCATGTTAGAATTGTGGAATATACCTGCTGTACAAATCTGCGATTAACAGTATTAAGTTCAGATAAAATCAAATGTTTATGTTTTGCAAGACATGTAAACAAACCGTTTCAAATGATGCGGGTAAAAAAATCCATATCGCAAATAAGATTTAAGCGATCATTTTATATACCCGGACTCTTATCCAGTACAGCAAATGCGAAAATTCGCCCAAATACGAGACATCGTGAACATTCTTGCAAATGTTAATGGTGTATTAAGACAGGTTCACAGACATTGCAACCAAAATATTACAACATGATCATTTTATATTTATATAGATATGCCCTAGAAGGAACTTTTGCTATGCTTTAACTTGTATAAATCTAAGTTTCATTTCAGCACAGTTAAGCCTTTTTTTTAACATAGACGTGATCGGGAAAGTGAAAAGGGGAATCCCCAACTTTCCCGAACGGGAAAGTTCCCAGACTGATAATGACCCTGATGTTAACGCGGTAAAATAACGTCCGTAAACAGAATGACGTCATGGCGTTTCATGGCCCTGATGTAGAACAGCGAATATTTCAGTTTTTAGTTGATCGTCTTAATCGTAAAGTCGTGTATTCTCCGTGAAACAACTTATTTCCATCTCTAAAGGTTCGTCTACACTATTCAAGAAAATCTTGTAGAGCCCATAAATCACTAGATAATTTATATCTTGTACAAGCAATTAGTGCTTTGCAATATTTCTTGAACTTGGAAGACACATTAATTTTAAATGGAGGGAAATCATGACAGGTAAATAAAAAAGATGGCCGAAATGATACCAGTATTAATAAAAAATGTTTATAAAGATAAAATATTTGTACATTTAAAAAATGAATCATTGGTGAAAACATTGAAGTGATATATATCCAGTTGAAGAACAAAGCTATTTAAAAGATATTATTTCAGGAAATATGATAAAACAGTCATAATTTGTTAATATGTAACCTTGTGAGAAACATCATTGATAGTGTAAAAATACTTTTTGAGAACAACGAACTTGCTGATGTTACTCTTCCACTGGAGTACTAGATATAGTTTTATTACTGAATTATATAAACTTGGCTTTGAGCATGTCATTCAATTAAAAAATCATTTTTTTCTGCTGTCCACACTGCCATGTTTATTGTTAAATTATCAAAGCCAAACATTCAGTGATGGTTTTATTAGATCTCAGTACACATTTAATGAAAAAATGTAAACAAAATACCATACTGGGCAGGTGCTCCCCATCAAAAACCATTTATCAGAGCATTTGACAGCACTACCATCCAAGAAAAATAGGATGAGTTCTAAACGCTACAAGATCTTGTAGCTGAATATTATCTGGAAACTGCCACTCAAAAAGACACTAATGGGGGACACAATGTACTGTCTACACTATACAAGTTGCTGTGATTTATATCTTGTGCAAGTTTTCTTGAATAGTGTAGACGAGCCTTAAATTATGCAATAAGCAAGAAAATACAAGTATCAAGGCATTTGATTTTATACGGTTTATAGCCTCTTATACAAACAATGTAGAAACCGAATAGCTGAAAAAAATATGCCAGTAGATGCTATTACCTATAAAAGGACACACTAAACTTCTTTTACTATATTATAGGTAAACATGTAATAAACAGGTAAACACATGTGAGAGCGGTGCCTTTGAGTGATAATGATCCTTGAAGAAGATAATAGCTTTCGGGCTATTATCACCTTGCTAGGGCAATTATCACTCAAAGGCACCGCCTTCCCATTTATTAACCTATAAATAAACACCAGTTACAATAAAATGTATCGTTATGTTACCAGTTTTTGTATCTGTTTCCTGCTGCACTGGCTTCTTTGGCTTCTCTGGTTCCACGAATGTTAATGTATCAACGTTCATATCCAATTTTGTGATTTCATCATGCTTTGGTTCATTTATATCCGAAATATTGAGTTGGCCAAGTTTCTCTCTTGATTTGATGATACTGGACAAATGTTGGTTAGAAACAAATTCATAACATTTGACTTCGCATACTGATTGTACAGTTTTTGACAGCTCATGTTCAATTTCCAGAACACTTGCTTTGCTACGTACTGTTTGTATAAACAGTACATTTTCTCTATGGACTGTTGGGTCAAGTTTCTGGTATAAACCTTCAATTTCAGACAAATATTTTGCACAATCGGTGTCTAGCTTATCAAGGAGTTTGTCGTTGTTGGACATAAGTTGTTTCATTTCAGATATAATAGCTGCCTCTGCCTTATCCAGATAAATATTGATATCTGTTCTAAACTTCCTTATCTTAGTTAGCACTTCCTCGTGCATCCCTTTATAATCTTTTCGATTCTTTTGAACGTTCTCATAGGTCGCTTTGTTCTCAAGCTCCAGTTGTTCAATTTTCCTCTTCAAGTTTATAAAATCTTCGGTTTCTTGAACGTTTTTCGATAAATCCTTTATGTATTCGGGTTTACATGTACTATGCTCTAGTATAATACAGTCACCACATCCAACAATGTCATGTTTACGACAATAAAATCTTATTGCCTCATCGTCGTGTTTTTTACATTTCTCTACTTCTTCTGCACTTTTCCTTGCAGCAATATCTGGGTCATTCATATCAATCAATTCATGATTTCTATTCCTTTTACCCTTCAGATGATGCCGGAAGCAGGCGTCGCACATATATTCCTCACAGTCCCGACATATTCCATTTGCTTTTGTTGTAACATTTTCAAATTGACAATGTTCACATAATTGTAAATCTTGTCCAGCTTCAGCTAGTTTACCGGAAACTTCCATTTCTAACGTTGTTCGATCACTGTTTAAATATAAAACGCTTCTTTAAGATTTCATAAAAATCCAGGTGATTTAATGTAAATTTACTTCCTGTATTAACACCGTAAATACCTTAGGGAGATCAAGGTGGTTTCGTTCAAATTTACAATTGCAGATAAGGTTTTATTGACATTAGACATTACACGATCGATACGCTTGTTGTGTATTAGCTTTGAAGCGTTAAAAGTTATTGTATTGTAAAGTATAGACCGATGGGAGTCATTTGTAAATGCAAATATATATCCCGTTTTTATTCATGCTTTCGTAAAAATGTTTTAAACTGTTTAACGAAAAAAAAGTACGGCTGAAGGATGGAAAATATTCTCTCCTGTTCTGTACATCGTATACTTTGAGGATAAAGTATCTAGCTTTCAAAGCAACTATGGGAGTTAATTTTTAGCGAATGTTTGTAACATAAATTATCATGATAAATCAGAATGTGAAAAAAATGGACTTGAGAAATGTGTATTAAAAATATCAAGCAAAGACCTGCCGTGTATTGCACAGAAATGTATACATAGAACTGTTTCAACCCGCATAGATTTAAAACACTATTAGGAGTAATAGGTGTGTGTACTTATCAGATTGTATTGTTCAATTTATTTAACCTGTCAACATGTTTCTGGTTTTCTTGTTAAACTTATGTAGGTGTGAACAGATTATAATGAAAACAGGAAACATCTTATAAGAGGTCAAATAAATTGTACAATACAGTATTAATCGTTTATCAGTATAACAGCTTAGTACTTAGTTCATAACAAACTCAAGCATAATAAAAATAAACGAATTTATGTTAAATACTGCTTTCAAAGGTACTACAAAAGCCATGTCAAGTCTATATTCAAATAATGTTGTGCACGAATTTACACTTCTTCCAGGATGCGTGTACGTATGTATTAAGATCAGTATTAAAATTCATAGCATTGTAAATAAATCGCTAAATATAGCTGTACCTGTGGAACCATGTAGATTAATCCAATTAAATACGATTTGTTACCTCAAAGGCTCTGTTTTTTACATGAAAACTTTTTGAGCGGACTACTATTTTCACTGCACTCGAGCTCTATACACTACTGTGTAATCCGCTCATAGCGATCGCAGTTTTCATTGCGCATCTTTCCAGTAAATTGTCCTTACCTTTGGTCACTTTATTTTAATTATCTATTCGTTAGTGTACATTCCATCGACGTGCCTGGTAAGATAAATATTACTAGCAATAATGCATTAAATCGTAAGGGATATACATGTATTATTCTTTTGTACGGAATCTTGTCAGTGCCATGTGAAATGTCGTCCGTCGCCCCTCAATGCGATACGATGCGCGACAAAGCGATACGACACACGACAGTGCAATATGTCATTCGTCAAAATGTCGCGATGTCGCTTCGCAATGTCGTTCGTCGAGTTGGCAATTCTGGCAGGATATGTCGCGATTTCGCGTCGCATTGTCGTCCGTCGTATCGCATTGTCGCGCATCGTATCGCATTGTCGCGATGCCGTACCGCAATGTCACGCGTCGTGTCCTGCATTTTAGCGACAACGCGATACGACGCGCGACAATGCGATACGACACACGACAATGCGATACGACATCGTGACAATACGATACGACGCGCGACAATGCGATACGACAAACGACACTCTCAAACAACATCGCTGCGATGTCGTATCAAATTGTCGTGCGTTCACCAGTGTTTACTAGAGTAAACGACCCAGAATTTCGAACAGTCGCGTAAACGCTTTTTTTTCGGCGTTATTTTTCGGCGACGCCGTCTAAATTCGTTTTCGTTACCTATGCCACGTGACTTCAGTTAGCAAATCAAACTACTTGATAACGCATTATAGATAATTTATCAAAATGGAAGATTTATGCAACACTCTGCCTGATTGGACGAGAGTGTCAATTTCTTTCACTCTGTTGATTGTGCTACGCTGAGTGAAATGTAGACATAGCGTTTATCCTAAACGACGCTGTTCACAGTTTTAAAGCTAACTTTGGCTCAGTATATTTAGCAAGAATATTGATATATCTCAAAATGATAAGTAAGTTTAATAAATATGATAAAAACCTGTTCAAATACCAACATATATCAAATTAAAGAAAGAGCTGAATACGGTCTGCGTATCACATGAATAAGGGTGTGATAAGAGTCTTTTATGTAGAGAAATGCTTTTTAAAAGATTTTCCTTGTTACAATTGTCGTCTGTATATGAAAAGGTTTCTGCTTTTGTGACTTATTCAGATTGCATATTAAAATGAGTACTTGTTTGCTTTGATATATTTGTTATAAATTATTTAACTGATTTATTATATATAAATATCTTTCTTTAGTATGGTATGCAAATATTGAACTCAGTTGAAATCTGTTTTATTATATATATGCTATATAATGACTGAATCTCATTACACTGAAATTAAGGTACGCTGCATACAGTTTATCTATGTGATATGACTACGGTCAAACGGATCAGTTGGCCTATTTTAGAAATAAATAAAAATAAAAAATAAAAAATCCTTTAATTGATTTTTTCTCATGTATTCTAATCAAACTTGATTTGTAGCATCTTTATTAGGCCCGCAGCCAACTTTGTTCAGCTGGGACATTTAACCCCTTTTAGGGGCTGCTAGAGCTAAAACTAGAAATGTCTTTATACAGCATCTCATGAACAGCTTGGTGGATCTTTGTCATACTTGGTCTGGAGCATCATTATAAGGTCCTCTTCCAAATTTATTTATATAGGAACTTGGGCCCTATTAGGGACCAATATAGCTAAAAGTAGATACGCCTTTCTTCGCATTAACCACTAAAATGTAATGGATTTTATCAAACTCAATGTGTAACAATATCGTAAGGTCTCTTGCTATTTTGTTACAAATGGGGATAGGGACAAATTTAGCTAAAAATATAAACACGTTTAATGACCTATTCTCATGAACCGCTTCATGAATCTTCATGAAACTACTGCTGTAATTATTCGTCTAAGGATAAACACAACAAAATTGCAACCCTACGAAACCTTTGCGAAAAATTAAAAGAGAACCATTTAAATTGTTAAAGTGCGGTGTTTAGTTTTGCAAAATGTTAGATGAAAGATTAATGTTAGATGAAAAATTCATAAACTTCTTTCCTTATTACAATTCGCCGACCATCATTTTTAAAGATATTTCTTGTTTATCATTTGTTGACATGTACACAGACGCTTGCATTTTGTGCAACATACTAGGCAACAATTTGCAAGCCGATAATTAAAACTTAAAAAATTGGAATATTAACATTTTTTAACGAAATGTTCTGACAGCTCTCGTTGAGGGAAGTTGCATGTGCTTTAAGCGCGCATACTTGTTTTGAGTCCCCAACATTATTAAAGGGGAACTCATCTACAATGTCCTTAATGCAGACGAGAAAAATGCGTGCTTTAAAATTAACAAAATGTGTTGATAATGCCAGGATTAAATAAAATTTTCCTAAAAATAAATGAAAAAAAAAGACAAACGAAAAGTTGAATTTCATAAACAGGACCACGCTAAATAAATCAATCCAAGGGAGAAAACTCGTACAGTTTTTAGCAAAGAAAACTATGAAGTAGCCTCCCATATTGAATGAAATATGTTTGAAAAATCTTTTACGTAGAATTTTAATTAATGCGCCCTTTGTCAGTGTTTTAGAAAGTATTTGGTTTATTTTAAACTTGCTTTTTGGCAATTTACTTTTCTTTACAGCCATCCATTACTTCTTACGAATGCTATAATGTCACTCCTATTCTTATTTAGTTTAGTGGCAACTTCAAATAATAACAATGTACATTAATATGTTACTAGAACTATTATCAAAATCCATTATTTTATTATTAGAAATATGTAACGATCGTACAATTTGGAAGACCTCCAACGGGCAGTATCTGCTGTTTGAAGTGCTGCAATTGAGTTTGAGTAGTGCGCAAGAAAGATCGGACAAAACTTCTGTTTTATAATAATATATTCCATAGTTATCCTGATACGTTTTAAACAACATTTGTAATATTTACGCATTAATTTTTTTTTTTTGTGCTGGGTTCAATGTCTGTTCATCGCCGTATAAGCTGTGTACAGACTCGGCTTGATTTACAAACTTATCGCCTGGCCAACTGACTGTTTTCCCAAATGAAACGTTCAGTACTTGGAGACAAACAGAATTAGAATGTATTTTTCCGACCGAATTTTCGCAGAGGTTATAGCCGGACCGAGGATGAAACCCGCGAAATCTCTGCTTCAGTGTCCACTGTGCTAATAACTGTGCACCAGGCCTTGGCGTATTATAGCTAAATTTTGATCAACAAGTACATCGTCATTATATTGATGCGAGTTTGATAAAAATATGTTACTAGAACTATTATCAAAATCCATTATTTTATTATTAGAAATATGTAACGATCGTACAATTTGGAAAACCTCCAACGGGCAGTATCTGCTGTTTGAAGTGCTGCAATTGAGTTTGAGTAGTGCGCAAGAATTATTAAAAGATCGGACAAAATTTCTGTTTTATAGTAATATATTCCATAGTTATCCTGATACGTTTTAAACAACTTTTGTAATATTTACGCATTAAATATTTTTTTTGTGCTGGGTTCAATGTCTGTTCATCGCCGTATAAGCTGTGTACAGACTCGGCTTGATTTACAAACTTATCGCCTGGCCAACTGACTGTTTTACCCAAATGAAACGTTCAGTACTTGGAGACAAACAGAATTAGAATGTATTTTTCCGACCGAATTTTCGCAGAGATTATAGCCGGACCGAGGATGAAACCCGCGAAATCTCTGCTTCAGTGTCCACTGTGCTAATAACTGTGCACCAGGCCTTGGCGTATTATAGCTAAATTTTGTTCAACAAGTACATCATCATTATATTGATGCGAGTTTGATAAAAGAAAAGAAAAAGAAAACAAAACTAAACATATATCAACATGCATACATCTAGCATAGTATAATCCGGACAAACTATCGATATCAGGCAAAGATCTTGCACTTCTCTTTCATTTTTGATGAGGTGTTACGTGCGAGAAATAGTGCGTAGATCTCGTACGTATCTGGCGTTAGCATAATATTATTTGATTCAGTTCTGGTCAGTATGTTACCTATGCAAAAGAAAATATCAGAAAAAAACTTGTTCACACGGAAAGTCTTTGCAAGCATTAACATGTCAACTGTGCAAGAATTTCTGAACAAACATTTTTTTTTGTCGATATTCCGATAGGGCCAGCGTACCGTCGTAATGTCGACCCTGGATTAGGTGAGGATGAAAATACGATAACACAATATGACATTACGACGGTACTATGTCACATCATGATGCATTATCACAATATGCTTATATATATCACGATAGTACGATGCGATTTTACGAAAACACGATGCGACAGTGCGACGTTAATATCACGTTGTCGCATGATATTGTGTAATACTGGTAGCATCATGTTGCCTTGATATCGATGTAGGCAGTATGACGTTTTACATTACGCAAAAGCTTCATATTGACGTTCCATAGGGGTTGACTTTACGACGACATGGATTTCCTGTAACACGGTAGCATCCATTTATGATATCGTCTTCTTTTAAGAAATGCGCAAAAATGCTTTAAACATAGTATATTTTGCCTATTCTGGCAAATTTTAGTGCACGTAAAACTGAATTAAAAGTAAGGTTACAAAGTTTATTTTGTTTTCATAGGCAGAGAAACTGCTATGAATTTAGAAACAGTGCACTCCGACAAGTGATGTCGTGCTTTAAAGAAACGGCACCCAGAGTTGTCATAGAGAACACCTGAATGTTTAGACAGAGCCAGATGCCGTATGTCCAGTCCGGAGACCATGGACGGGTGATTCGAACTTTTGAAGAACGTATTGGAAGTTAAAAGAATCAAAGGTAATTTTCAAAATTTTCGTACTGCAAGGTTCCTATCAATTAATCTTGAGCTATGTCTGTCGGAAAATGCATACTATATTTTTATATTTCTATCGCGCTATAAAATTTCTAAAACGATAAGATTGATTGTTGAAGTAAATAAGATAGGAATTAAGTAAAATACTCCGATCATTATGTCTTGCATAAGGTCCGGAGATTGAGTACCACTTAAGCCGGTATTAGGTGCGTGATTAATGTTGAATCTTCAAGTACTGCCCATGAACAGACTCAGTCAAACTGCGTCAGCAATTTTCACTGTTTGCTTTTTGGTCTCGGTGCTTTCAACGGCCCGACCCCGTTAGTTCAAAGATTTGTTTATAGCAATTACATATTTCAAACCATATGCATTCGTTTTATCTGCATACGCGTTAACCAGACTTTTTTCTACATAGTAATGTCATTTTGCAGATATATATTTGTTGAAAGTGGTTGGTCTGGAAAGGAGAAGCCCAAATCAAAGTGCTGGGACCCAAGCAGACACGTACTTTCTCTGCTAAAAACGTTACTAGTGACTGCGTGACAGCTAACATCTGAATTTGCGCAGATGGTAGGATTCTGCCAACAATGGTGATATTCAAGATTAGATGGGGATACGATTCGTTTGTTTGGTTTTGCGTTATAAACTTAAGGAAAAAAGGAAACGCAACAAATACATTTGTTTCTTATAAAAAAAGTATTTAAATACATCTTAATATAAATATCTTAGTAGTAGGACAACTATCCCACTGATAAATAACAATGAAACGTTTCGTCGAAAAGGAAAAGAGCTTGTTAGACTCTAAATGCTTAGGCTGACGCTAGATCACTGTGTACAATCCATCCATTTTTTCCACACAGAATGTTTGTTGATGGCATACAAGACAGCTGGCAGTTCGCAACATCCGATACCGGTTACATGGATGGCGACCTGTTCCGTTCATGTAGGGTTTTCGTGCCAAACTGTGGAAAGGAACGTTCAGTTTTACTGGTTCTTGATAACCACGACTCCAATGCCACACTACCATTTGTTGAATGTGCCAGAGAAAACAACATTATTCTGCTAGTGATGCCGGCACATACGAAACACACAGCCGCTTGACGTCAAGGTGAGTATGTTGTTTAAGTTCGACTATTGCCTCTTAAGTGCAAGAATTTTAAATGTCTGCAGACAATGTCAAGAAGTTAGCAAATCGGTTCTTTCTTTAAAGTCTTTTGATCTCCTGGAACAGCTCACAGAACATTGCACTCTAAATCGATTGCCGGATTCATCCGGGGTTGTGACTCTGTGTGTCCTCCCCCATGCCCCTTCCCAAACCTGCCTCTTTATATGTCAGTTATGTAGAACCTAAAAATGTGTCAAGTAACTGTCCTTAAATAATTACTCTGACTGTACAAATGACATAAAACCAAAAGAATCAAATCGCTTTTTTTTTCATGTGAATGGTCCACTCAAGAACAGATTCAATTCTCTTGTCGTCAAGTTGGGCTTTGTAAACCGAAGTTTTCCTGTTCAGAGAACCGAATTCCAAATCGTTTCGCGGCATGCTCTAGAGCAGACTACACCAGCATCTGTGAAAGAGGCATTTGCCTTAACTGGGATAGTACTCTCTAACTCAAACGTCATTGACACCAGTCAGCTCGTGCCACCGACGTTTAAAAGAGCAAATCCTCAAAGTAAGTGGTAATGCGCTTTTTGCTGAGTAATTTTACCGCTAACTTATCTACTTGGATCCCTCACTGTCTGAAACTTAATGGGAGAAGGTTCTCATTTCCTTACGGCGGATAATGCGGGACGGAAATTATGCTAAATTGGGTGTTACAAATTAAAGATAAACAAATTAAACTAAAAGTAAGTAAGTAATCATAACATATTAACGTCATATGAATTGTAATTTTCAGAACTAGCCAAACATTTAACGAACAATATCTGATACGCAGATAAAATATGCTATCTGCCACATAACACATAATTATAAAGGAATAAATTAATCAGTCTGTTATTTTCAGATGGAAGTAAAACACTAATGTTCGCTCATGCGAAACCTGTGGCTCATTCCTAGTAAACCCTCTTGTGGACCAAGGACTTATACAAGAGAGGATGGCCGATGTTTTGATGCCACCGCCAATGCCTCCAATAAAGTCAGGAAAAAAGGCATCCAGGCGTGTACCAGATGGTAGGGTGATCAACGGAGATGAAATGCTGATGCTGTTGAAGGTAAGTTGTTTCTGCGTAGCAAGCAGAAACTGTTTAAGAACCGAAATAGCTTGGCCTAAAGCTGACCTTTTCATCCTAAAATCGAAAGGGATTATTTCCACACTAGGTAAGGTTGATTATTGTACATTTAATGTATGATTGTATATTTAATGTAATATTATATATTTAGAAGGAGGGACAGAGACAGAGAGAGGAGAGAAGGATACAGCAACAGAAAGAGGAGGAGGAGAGGCTTGTGAAAAGACAGAAGCGAAAGGATGAAAGGAGCTCGAAGGCATTATGCAAGGAAACGGACAGGATGAAGAGAGCAGTAGGCGGGAGACTGGTGGCAAAGAAATTTACATGTGGTGTTTGTGGTGAAAGAGGAAGGATGAACGAAGAAATTAAAGGTGTCATGTGGTATGGCTGCGATGACAGTATGTGTAAAAGATGCACCATGAGGACTGTTTGAGCGTGCGGGAGCGAGAATGTTTGTTGGAAATCGCAAGTGAGAGGTGTGACTGGTTTTGTAGAAAATGTAAACCATGGTTGTATGTCGAAGAATAAAATGATTGAATACCATAGTTACTTGTTAAATTTTGTAGCCTTACAATGTAGACAGATCACGATTTTGATCAACTGAATGCAGCAAAAGGGTCAACTGAATGCAGCAAAAGTGAGCTGCTAACAAACGGTTGCAACACCCGTCACAGTCATTATTACTGTTAAGGACGGGTCTGATTAAAATCGATTTTAGTACAGATCAAACTGCAAAAGGTAGGTTTTGTGTGTGTGTTATTTTTTTTGTTGGTAGTCCACTTACTTCGACCCTTCCCTGAAAAAAAATGGATCCGCCCTTGATTATTGACAAAATATGAGATATAGGCGTTTAAACAATTTGTTTTACTTAAAATTTTGTGTCGTATATACGGCCAGCTGATCTGATTTTTTTTCAACTCTCGACAGCCTTATATCAAACATTAGTAGTGGTAAATACGTCTTTTTATCATTAACACCGACCTAAAAGTAATTCTGCGCAACAGAAGTGACGATAATTAGCGCTTTAAAATGAAAGTATGACAGCTGAAAAGGTTGTAAAATTGTCCGAATCTGGGTCGCCAACCAGTAATCTGTATTTTCCTGTAACACTGCTGCTTGACAAACAACTTATCTTACTTTTACAGAAATCTTAACCCTACCAAGCATGAACTTAATTATTTCTTTTCGTTTCGTCTTTCTCTGCCTCCTATTTCCAGAGTTATGACCCCTGAGAGAGTCGAAATGCACACTTTCACCTTGTGACGCGCCTAGTTCAAAAAGTATTTCATATAAATTGATGGGAAAAAACAACACAGCTTTTATCACATAAACTGCTGTATATATTCACTGGCGGTTTCTATTCATAAAATGGTGTTGGAAAAAAACGCAAACATTATAAAGCTTTAGAGCAGAACGAAACACGTTGCGTTTATATCACAGGTGTACATGTACAGTAGTTGAAATTTCCGATCATAGAATTACTGGAATCTTATACATTAAGCCCGTGAACTGTAATAACTGGAGAGACTGAATTATGTTTCCGTCACTGTTTTCTGAACTGAAAGGAATTGCATTGTGTAAGACTATATAATGTATAGTTACAAAAAAAAAACAATACTTCCGTCTGATTTTTAATAGCAGATATATAACAATAACAGTCACCTCCTAAGAAAGTAACAAGATTAAAACAGGCTGAAACGTCTATATAGATTAAAGATATATAGAGGATATTACACGAGTGTCTTTTCATATTGAATTTATTAAACAGCAGAGCCTTGCATTTTATCAATTCTATTCAACGAGTCAAATTTATAAAATCAAAGTGGAAAGTTACAAATGAAATATTCTTTCTATCACAGATTAGCTTTTCCTGTCAGAACATTAAATTTCTACTTTCTTTAACTATTATAAACAAGTCGATTTGACCAACGTCTCCTATACTATAAACGACGCCGACGCCAAAGCTTTATTTAAGAAATATTTTATAGCAAAAAGAGTGCTTTAACACTATTTATGCGCGATGGACGGTTATACGTCTGGCGTAATAATTGCACGCGGGCTCTGTCCGAGTGAAATTATTTTTACGACGTGTTGCCGCCCGAGTGTATAAACAGTGTTAGAGCACTCTTCCGCTATAAATTATTTCGATTCTAACATGCCCTTAATCTAAAACAGTTACAGTAGATAAAATAAAGAAGCGCTCTTTCTTGGTCAAAACAAAAACTCTGACGTAACCGCACGTTAACGTGACGTCATTCTAGCGCAAGGGTGTTTAACAGAGACAAACATATTAGAATACACTATAGTGTGTATTATCATTTTTATGTAACGGCTTTATTATACACCCGCGACGTCAAACGTGATAAATTTGGTATTTAAAATTAAACGCTTCACGCAGATCCCCAGCTATCATAGTGCATAGAATACACAAGATCTCAAAGTAGGTTCGAATACCTGTCGAGGCATGCTTATTCTCCGTGATTATTGGCTAAAGGTAGTATATCTAAGGTCATTCATTCTCCATCTCTGACTTATTGAGAGGGGTTGCCAGGCATTTGTGGAGAATACTTAAGACTTGTAAGGAACCCAAGGATACTAATGCAGTTAACTGACTAATTTTATCACAGAAAATGGCGTGAAACTCTACTTCTCATAAAAAGATTGACATTGCTTGTTGCAAACTCAGACAGTGTTTTTTGCCTTATCGGTGCAGTAACTTGTTTTGACAACACTCCTGCGCAGACGTTGTGTATTTTAAGGCAAAGTCGATAGAATTGAAAAGATGTTTAGTAGAAAGGTTCTTTGAATATAATTATGTATGAAATTTGTTCTTTAAATACCCTAGTCTAAAATAATGCCGTACATTCCTTACAAAACTTGGTACATGTGACCAAAAGTTAAGAGTTTAAGTTGAGCGTAACTCTTACATTTTAGAAGTCATCGCTGAATAAATATCAGACAATTGTTTTTCAGAACAGTATTTTATTACGGAATAAAGTCTGATGAAATATAAATACTTTTTAGTAGGCATTTTACCGTTGCAAGAGATAAAAGTCACTTAATATGGACATATTTCCCATGATGTTTAGCAACAGACAGCTTGTGGGCTATCAGATACACGTGCAGTTGGTCGAAAATGACGTCACTAAATGGATTATCCACGACTTACGATATCGTAATTAACTACCAATACCTTAAGTTACGAACCCTTAACGAGGGCGTTAAGAGGTAGTTGGAGATTTTGAGATACCTGAATAACGATACCTCAGTCTCACTTTAGGTTTATTGTAAATCATATCTTATCTTACGTTACGAATAAGTTTTCGAGATAGTGGCCCCTGGATTTCAATACCAGTACAAGAGAAGTAGAGGACGAATGATTTCAAACATTGTCTTTTGTCAAATTGTTACGGAAAATATACGCCTCACCCAAGAATCGAACTCGCGACCCCGCGATACTTAGATCAGCACTCTACTGAGCTAAATGAAATGTAGTGGGGGAGGTGCTGACGAGACTCTGTTTTTGTATGTTCATCAGAGATACTAAAATGAGAAATATCAACAACAACTAATTGTACACGGAAAAGCGATAGAATACAATTACTAACAAATAACATGCAAATCAGCTAATATATATATTAAGCTATAATAAAACACTATCAACCCACACAAAAATCACTGCACAAACAAATATTATATAGCAGTTCTATACTAATTCTTTACTGTTAAGTATATCATTACATTGAACAAATAAATAGCCTAGCGGGTAGAGCGTCCGCTTCGAGTGCGGGAGGTCGTAGGCTTGACCCCCGGTCGCGTCATACCAAATACTAGAAAGATGGTACCAGTAGCTCCGTTGCTTGACGCTCAGCATTTAAAGGGAAACTGGGTTCTCTTCTCTCATACTTTCGTGGCGATGGATTCCATCAGGTATGAGGTGTCGAGAGTGATATAAGTTGCAGAACAGGCTTCACAATCGACCTTAAAATAAATTGCGTGCTGTAACAGAAATAAACAAATGAAATAGCATTGTATGGTATACATTCCGTACACTATTATTTGTCAGTTTACAATTAGTACTTTACTTATCTGCATACTACTGTGCATTTTAGTCAATGATAGTATATTTCCAATTGAATGTAATCGGGTAAAAACAAATATGACAAACGTATAATTTGTATACAGTGTTCTGTTTGTATATCATATTTTTGTTTGGTATATGACATGTCCTAAGGTTTCTTACAAACGGTTTTAGGATTAAAATCCAAATAAAATTTATTGTCTACAAAGCTTTCACATTTGTAAAAAAATCAACATTTTATCGTGTTATACAGATGTAATGCAGAGCTTTGAAAAAGTCAAAATTATTTCAGAGATAACAACAGATGAAAGGGCCATCAATGTTCAGTATCTAAATGGACGACATTAATTGTGGTGACACAATGCAGTCTGAAAGACACCTAAATCCTCTCCTCCGCTACAGTTATGGATAGTAAAAGGGTAAACCTTTGACCTTGAGCTGTAACCTTGACCGTGAACTGACTCATGAATTCTGCACATCATCTTGATGACGTGATCATTTGACCAAAGTTTCATGAAAATCCTTCAAGAGGTTTTTCGAGATACAGAGCTCATACCTTTGGCCTTGAGTTGTGACCTTGACCTTGAGTAGACATGGCTGACTCATGATTTCTTGATGTGGTAATCATTTGACCCAAGTTTAATGGAAATCCTTCAAGGGGTTTAAGAGATACAGAGTGGACACAAAATGGAATGCTCAAACCTTTGTGATCTTGACCTTGAGCCGGTGTAATGAAGTATTTCGACCCCCATAGAATAATGACCCCCCGGTCATTATTCTATAGAAAAAGTGACCCCCCGGTCATAGTATTATGACCTCCAGATCATAGTACTATGACTCCCCCACGTGAAGTAAACTGAACCTCACGAAGAATATTGACTCCCATAAAAAAAACGACCCCCAGTCATTTGGTCAAATTTAGTGATAACTCATGTATCTAAGGCCTAAATGCTGCATTTTATGCCCCCACTCGGGGGAGGGGGCATATACATTTGCCCTTGTCCGTCCGTCCGTCCTTCCGTTTGACCATTAGCCCCAGATACCATCACTTGACACAGAAATCAGAGCATTCCGCAACGGAAAAGGGATTCTATTTCTAGACGCTGTATCTTGGTGTATACATTTTTTTTCAGGAAAAAAACAATTCACTATACGTTCACAAAACACACCAGTGTCAATAATCCCTGCAAACTTCGGTATGAGTAATTCTTCAGAAGAAAACTGCACAAGAAACTGCTAGCATAGAACTTAGTATTAATAGAAGTTGCAATACTTAGCAGTGGCAGTAAAGTACGGTAGCGGCAACAATAGAAAGTAGTAGTAGTAGTAGTAGTAGTAGTAGTAGTAGTAGTTGTAGTAGTAGTAGTAGTGGCAATGGTAGTGGCAGTTGCAGTAGCAGCAGCAGCAGCAGCAGAGGAGGAATAAGTGACAGCAAGAACAGCAGCAGGAGAAGAAGAGGTAGATGTACAAGACGTATTAGTGGAAGCAAGTATAGTAGTATCAGTAGTAGCAATTGTAGTAGTAGTAGAAGAAGTAGTAGTAGTAGTGGTAGAAGAAGAAGAAGTACATGTAGTAATAGCAATAGAAGTAGCGGCACCAGTAGTAGTAGTACAATCAAAATGTTAACTATTGGCAATGGAGGGTATTATGGTTGTAGATCTAGTAAAATTGTCCGTTAGGTTTGGTGGGGATCACTTTTTGATAGATATTATCGTCGAAAGTCTTTTTAGGAGCCGATGTTTTACACGGAAAGAGTAACTGTTTTAAATAGAATAATGTCCGGGAATCGATATTGTATGAGAGTTCGAATGTAGTAATTTCGGCAGTGAGTATTTTACATGGAAGGAGTCACTTTTTCTATAGAATAATAACCGGGGTCGTTATTCTATGAGATTCGAAGGGAGTCATCTTTAGGGAGTCAGTATTTTACTTGGAGGGGTCAGTTTTTCTATAGAATAATGACCGGGGGTCGTTATTCTATAGAGTTTTCAAAGGGAGTCAGATTTTTATAAGGGGAGTCAATATTTTACAGGAAAGGAGTCACATTTTCTATAGAATAATGACCGGGGGGTCGTTATTCTATGGGGGTCGAAATACTTCATTACACCGGAATGACTGACTCATGAGTTCTGCACATCGTCTTAATATGGTGATCATTTGACCTAGGTTTCATATGAATACTTCAATGTGATAAGTAAATAAAGAGCGGATACAAAATGGAAGGCTAAACCTGTGACCTTGAGTTGTAACTTTGACCTTAAACCAACATGGCTGACTCATTAGTTCTGCACAATGTCTTGATGAGATGATCATTTGACCCAAGTTTGATAAAAATCCTTCCAAGGGTTTAGGAGATACAGGGCGGACACAAAATAGAATGCTCAAATCTCTTACACTAAGTTGTGTCCTTGACCTTGAGCAGGCAAGGTTGACTCATGAATTCTGCACAACCTCTTGATGAGGTGATCATTTGATCACAGTTTTATAAAATTCCTTCAAGGGGTTTAGTAGATACATAGCGGACACGAAATAGAAGGCTAAAAGCTTTGCCCTTGAGTTGTAACCTTGACCTTGAGCCGACATAGCTGACTCATTCTTGATGAGGTGATCATCTGACCAAAGTTTCATGAAACCCCTTCAAGGGGTTTAGAAGATATGGAGAGGACATGAAAGTGTTACGGACGGACAGACGGAGACAATACATATAACCCCCCCCCCCCCCCACACACACACACACACACCACCACCACCACCACCGTGGTACACCACTCGTGGCGGAGATTTAATAAAAGGCTGGCGTTTTTATTTCACATCTGTTTAAAAAAATGCTGGTCTGTCTTATTTTCGTGTTGTTCTGTATTTCTGTCAAATCTGAATGTAACAGAGAAATCATAGAGTTTCGTGGATACGAAATTTCATTCTTGTGGACCAAATAGTGTTTCGTGGACATAAACGTTCGTGGTTTTGAACCAAAAAGAGTTTCGTGGGAAGAAACTATTTTTGGTTTTGAACAGAATAGAGTTTTGTAGGAACAAAGTTTTGTAATTGTTTGACAAAATAGTTTTCGTGTGCTAATAATTTCGTGGTTTTGGACCAACACAGCAACAGCTACTACAGTATTTTGTGTAAAATTGAATTCGTGGATTTTATCTACTAAACATAGAATGAGTGGGAATTTAATTCGTTTGTTGGTATAATATTTCATGGACTGACGCAACCACGAAAAAACATGAAATTAAGGCCATCACATATATCAATCAATTCACATTATAATTACAAAACAAAACAATGCATATATACTGTAATTCCCTTACTAGCAGTGTGCAATAAAGGACATGCACATACACAAAAGCTACTAAACAAAAGAAAGCTAACCAGCCATTTGCATTGTTTTTCTCTTACAATTACTTTTTCTGAAATTAAGCATAATTTGCTTGGAACAATACGTTGTTAATAACGATTCAGTAAAACCAAGCTATGCTGCCATATAAGTCATTGATATTACAGTTTCGGGCCATTTTCAAACGTCATAAAAATACACTAAATCATCTAAAGTTCATAAATTAACGAAAATCAATATATCAGGGAAGAAATGGGTAGTGTTTTTACTCTATCGAAAAAGAAATACTTAGCATGCTTAGTACTTGTTACAATTTTAACCAATTTTCAGTAAAAAAAAAACAAAAAAACAATCTGCACCGCTGTATTCATAAAAAATTGTGCATACATAATTTGAATTGCGACAACTTTATGTGCATTTTTGTGCCTTTTTTAAACAAGAGGGCCAAGATGGCCCGAAGCCGCTCACCTAGTGATTTCATGGGGGTCTCCGTGGCCGAGTTGTTAAGGTCGCTGACTTTAAATCACTTGCCCGTCATCGATATGGGTTCGAGCCTCACTCGGGGCTTTGAATTCTTCATGTGAGGAAGCCATCCAGCTGGCTTACGGAAGGTCGGTGGTTCTACCCAGGTGCCCGCCGTGATGAAAAATGCACGGAGGGGCACCTAGAGTCTTCCTCCAAATTTGAACAGGTGACCTAGTATTTGAACATAATTGACCAATATTCAAACTCCGCCTAGATTTCATCCAGACAAACATTCTGATCATATTTCAAAAAGATCCGGTGTAAAATGCAGATTGGCGAAGGTAATCATTCTGGCCAAAATTCATGAAGATCAATTGAAAAATACAGCCTCTATCGCATACACAAGGTTTTTCTTTGATTTGACCTAGTGACCTAGTTTCTGACCCCAGATTGCCCACAGATGACAAACTACAGGTAGACAGACAGACGCCGGACATAGAGCGATCACAAAAAGACGAAGCTAAAATTGTTCTTTATACATACGAAATACATTTCCTATAATTTCACTCTGAGGGCTCAAAGGTGTAAAAACAAACTGCCGTCAACATTAAGTGTTATTGTTATTACATTCACACAGGTGGCTGTGTACGACAGCCTAAAAACTGAAATATTGTTTGTTGTTCATAATTCATCAATAAATGATCCTGATATTATACATATATATAAGTGTTGCTATCTGATATGAATATGCTGATTCCTGATAGAATGCGACAAAGAACTGAAAGATTTCTTACAAATTTCTCTGCCATAAGAATGCTCCCAAGTGCAATGGTCAGTCTTTCCCCAATCAGATTTGACCAATAGTCCACCCCCTCCGGTAAAGTTCCTTTTTTATTTCTTTTCGTTCACAAAATAAAAACGGAGAAAACTAAAAACAGTTGGTTTTCTCTCCCATTTTGTTTGTTCCCCTCATAACCCATCTCTAAGATTCTGAACACAAATATGGGAGAAAACTGACATGTTATTTTTTTTCTACCCTCTGCTTAGTTTTATTCCAGTTATTTTTTTCCCTTTCAAAAAAAAAATGGAGAAAAAACTAACCACTTGTTTTTTATTCACCCTTGGTTAGTATCTTTACCTGTCTGTACACAAAAATTGGAGGAGGACATAAAAATCTCATATAACTAAGCTTAAAATCAGATCACTACCTAAATCATACTCAAATCGTATCTCTCCAGCATGAATACGTTTATGTTTATGCAAGTCTGAATTTTGAAGTTTATTTTTACATTGATGTAACACTCAAAAAGCTCATTACTTTTACAAACGACATGTGTTCATATAACTAAGCTTGAGCTCCAATGGAATGCTTTCAATCAAATACAGAATTCATAAGGTTTCTCTTCAGCATAAATTGATCTAAGATCATGTAATGAATCTACTCTTTTGAAAGATGATTTATGTATGTTGCTCTGAAAGGCTCTTCACATGAACAGTCTCGGTGTGAATACTAATTATGTGTCTCTTTAAGTCAGAAGAGGTTGAAAAGCTTTTTTGCATGTCTCACACTCAAAGGCCGTTCTCCAGTGTGAATAAGTTTATGTCTACGCAAGTCCGCTGCTCTCTTGAACTTTTTGCTACACAAGTCACACTCGAACGGTCTATCATCCGAATGATGTTTCATATGGGCGTATAAGTTTCCTCTCCAATTAAATGATTTTTGACAAATAGAACATTTATAAACTTTCTCTGGAGAATGGGTATTTCTATGGTCATTCAATGTTTTAGCTCTTTTGAACGATTTCTTACAAATAACGCATTGATATGCTTTTACACTGGTATGAACAATTCCATGTTCTTTCAAATATACACGTTCACTGAATGCTTTTCCACAGATCTTGCATTCGTAAGACCGTTCTCCTGTATGAATATGTAAATGAACCCTTAAATTTTCTTTCGAGCGGAATTTTTTCCCACACACATTGCACTTAAATGGAAGCATTCCAGTATGAATCTTCCTATGTTGACGTAAATTGGCTGGATATCTGAAAGATTTTTTGCAAACTTCACATACGTAAGGGCGTTCTCCAGTATGAACGGTCTGGTGATGTTGTAAATCTTTTGCACGGATAAAACTTTTCTTGCATATATTGCACTCTGACAGACCTAAACCTGTATGGAGACGCACATGTCTGCGTAACGTACCAGACAGGCTGAATGTTTTTGAGCATATTTCACACTTGAAACGCTGCTGCTTTTCTGTACTTATATGTGATTTTAGGTCTTTTTCCTTACTAACTATTTTCTTAGACATGTCAGACCTGTGACAGTATTTTTCATTTGATGTACTGCTGGAAGCCATTCCTGGTTAAAATTGACAGCCAATACTTAGTTTTCAAATCAAATTACCAGATATGTCCGATCAAACCTTATTACCTATTTAGGTGCTATCTTCTATAAAACCAACTGTAGCTCAATAAATGTAATATGTAACAGTTTGTATCTAACTTCTGTTGCTAGCAGCAATTCATGTGATTTGGTTCAGTTCCAGTTAAGAATAAAATAATACATAAATCTTGTAGGATAGGCACCCTCTATAGAATCATGGATAGTTGACTGAAGACCCAAACTTACATGGATAGAAAACTTATACCATCAAGTTCATGCAAAATGTCATATTTTTGTCCCAGCATCCGGACTAGGCTAAAACTGCTGAAAATAATTCTCATTTAAGTAAATCACCTAGCACTAAACACTAGTCTGGATACCAGTCTTAACCAGAAACCTGGATCACTAGCTTTGGGGTCAATTCTGCGTACCACTATGTCACTGAAACTTGAACACTAAAATTTCACTTTGACTAGTATGGAGTCAAGCATATCATCACTGTGTTTCAAGGTAACCTAGCGTTCATCCACTGAGCTTGAACACTGACATTTCACTTTGATGAATGTGGAATCAAGCGTGCAGTCGCTGTATTTGGTAGTCTGGCATTTATATTTATACACACTGAGCTGGAACATCACACCCAAATCTGTTTTTGTGTTATACTGTGACTTTAACAGTATTTTGACACTTTTCGTTACAGCTTTCCGTATTTATTCACTTTATCTTGAAGTTATGTCACCATACTTTTTCTACTGCTCCTGGCTACGATACAGGTATATACATTACAACTTTAAAGTTTAAAAAATATCAGTCTAAAAGGCTCATAAGATGTATTCTTCAAAGGAAGGACAGCAGTGCCAAGTGTGTTCCTCAGTTCACCAGTACCTAGAGATCAAATAAAGAAATGAAATTATATTTACGTTTATATATCAATTATTCAAGTGAAAATAACCGTCAACATAATGTTAATATAGTCTACAAATACCATTTATCAGGTTTTTTGCGCATATCTAATTTTAACTATATCTGCGTACCCCTAAATATCCTGTAAAATAGATCAGCAAACAACAGCTGTCACAGGAGACAGGGCGCTCGACTATTTCGATGCTGGATAGTGAAACTGGGCACATCTGAGGAAACTGGATCTGTCACTGGAGTGTTTAATGGAGTGTTTAATGACTCCAATGCTGGATGAAGATATTGCAAAATAGCCTGAGACTGTGTCAAAAATATTAAGCAACAAGAGAGGTAAAGATAAAGTGTATCAAAATACCATGCAAGTATAATTCTAAGCAAAAAGGGGGCATAATTCACATAATATTTGTGCAAGAGTTAGATGCTGTAGGTGATGATGTGGAACAACTACTTCAAGTCGGAATTAAATCCATTTCCTAATAACTGAGATAAAGTGAAAATGCATCAAAATTAACAATAGATTCTGCGTAAAAAGGGGGCATAATTCATGAAAAATTGGTCCAGAAATATGCACCATGGGTCATATGAGATGGGTGGTAAGGCAGAACAAGTATTTTAAGTTTGAATCAAATCCATTAGTCAGATATTAAGTGAAAGTGCACCAAATTTACCTGAAATTCTAAGTATAAAGGGGGGAATAAATCATGAAAGATTGGTGCCAGAGTTATGACCCTTGTGCAATATGATGTGGGTGAGGATGAGGAACAACTATTTCAAGTTTGAAGCAAATCCATCAAGTAATAACAGAGATAAAATGAAAGTGCATCAACACTTAAACCTGAAATTTTAAATACAAAACGGGGATAAATCATAAAATACAGGTGTCACAGTTATGCCCCTTGTGGAAATTGATGGAGGTAGTGATGATGAACAATTATTTTAAGTTCGAAAAAAAAACTTGTGAAAATTCACAGACACAATGAAAATGCATCAAAAATAATATCAAAGTGTAAATAACAAAGGGGCATACACGGGTACTAAACAGTGCCTGCGGCACTGCCTGTGCCGACGAGGATTGAAGGCACTTCGCTTCCTGTACCGCAGGTACTTCGGCAATGTTTACAAAACGAGCGAGATCGGTGAGTGATTTTTGTCATTTTTGTCATTTTGTAACTGCATAAAGCATTTTTTCAAAAATCGGGGAATGTAGCGGGGTGTAGATGTATCTTATCTACATATCCATGCTTAAATTTGTGGCAAAAGATCTATTTCCTAGAAACGTAAGGACAAATAAGTTGGGAATGAAACGTGATTTTTTCACATCAGTGACTGTTTAGACTCATTTCTTTTCGCTGACCAAAACGATGCCGTCTCTGCCTTCGTAAATCATATTTATAAATGACATGTGATCTGCTAAAACATAAAATGTGTCCAGAAAATTCCGAATTTGAACGTTATGCCAATTTTGAAAAAGTGCCGCAGGCATTTCGAAGATGCCGCAGCCCCTTCGAGGTGCCGCAGGCACTTCTAAAAGTTTCATAAATTTGGCCCATAACTAACTAAATCTCAAATAACTCGCATTCGTACGATTATATTTTATATTTACAAATATAAAAAAGTATAGCAATCGGTTTATCTTCGCGGGTAATCTTAAACTCTAGTACGCGATTGTTCCGGTCAGTTGATTTCCCAAACATTATACCTTTTGAAAATTGCCTTCTCTGTCCGTCCTATGCTGCCCGATATGTTATTCTTGTTTTCAAAGTTTTGTTTGCAGGAAACGAATAGGTTTTTACGTACATGTAAAAATTCTCCCGTTTGATCGTTTATGAGCTATACTTATTAAGTTTTCCATTTTTCTGAAAACATTTTTACAATATATATAATATATATATAATTTTTTTTTGTAGATATACTTAATATTTCCAGGAAACGTTAGGCTGTTAAAATAACTACAGAAAATTTCAACATCAATATAGTTTCTGATTTTATACCGAAATAACTGTCTAGCTAGTAAATGTTAGCTGTCCACAATGGGCTCGTACACAAATGGTATCGAGATTATAATGTGAATCATCGCAATAATATTTACACTGTACAGGAAACTTCTGACTATTGAGACTCTTATTAGAAAAATTCGCTTTATCACGATAATTTCTTGAAGTATCGCGACAGCTACCTGCCTATCTCATGGCAGAGGTTATAATGCAGTAATTCGGTCAAAAATGTGCTTCCGTGTCGAAAGAAGTCTCTAGTAAATAGATCCTAATTTTTCCATTTTTCGCGCGTTTGCGCGTAAATCGAGAGCCAAATGAGCATTATTTCACTCGTGGAATGAATTTTAAATAAAATAGGACACTTTTCATGCTAATACTCGCATGTTTTCGAGTTGTTTTACGTGAAAACAAAGTAGGGTTTTTATTCTGCGGACCGCTTTCTGAAATGCGGCAATATGAGGGTACCTGACTTCAGTTGACTTGCATTTCACTGCATACTATTAAACATCCCTTTTTCTTTTCGTTTACTTGAAGGAAATGTACGGGTATCTTGTGGAAAATAGGTCTACGACGGAGTGAAAATCTAGAAACTGTAACAAAATTGTTTTGAAGTAGCTGAATTTTATCTGAAAATTTTTATTGGTATATAGCCTTTACCACCATGATGGATTGATATTTAAAGCGTTACAAAGGTTTGGTCCCTTTTATTTACAACTATAAAGTCAATTTACTACAGTATCATGGGGGCATTTAGTTTCTGCCCCTCTGTTTCTCTGTTCTTCCATTTGTCTAGTTTCGGCCAAATTTATGTCCCGATACTTTTTGAAAGTGCCTGCGGCACCTCGAAGGGGCTGCGGCACTTTTCCAAAATTGGCATAACGTTCAAATTCGGAATTTTCTGGACATATTTTATGTTTTAGCAGATCACATGTCATTTATAAATATGATTTACGACGGCAGAGACGACATCATTTGGGTCAGCGAAAAGAAACCGAGTCTAAACAGTCACTGATGTGAAAAAATCACGTTTCATTCCCAACTCATTTGTCCTTACGTTTCTAGGAAATTGATCTTTTGCCACAAATTTTAGCACGGATATGTAGGTAAGATACATCTACACCCCGCTACATTCCCCGATTTTTGAAAGAAATGGTTCATGCAGTTACAAAATGACAAAAATGACAAAAATCACTCACCGATCTCGCTCGTTTTGTAAACATTGACGAAGTACCTGCGGTACAGGAAGCGAAGTGCCTTCAATCCTCGTCGGCACAGTCAGTACCGCAGGCACTGTTTAGTACCCGTGGCATAGTTCATGAGAAATTGGTGTCAGAGCTATACACCTTGTGTCATATGATGTGGGTGATGATGTGGAACAACTATTTTAAGTTTGAATCAAATCCACTAAGTAATAACTGAGATAAAGTGAAAGTTTAACCTAAAATTCTAAGTAAAAGGGGGAATAATTCATGAAAAATTGGTGCCAGAGTTATGCACCTTGTGTCATATGATGTGGGAGATAATGTGAAACAACTTAAGTTTGAATCAAATCCATTAAGTAGTAACTGAGATAAAGTGAAAGTGCTCCAAAACTTTAACCTGAAATTCTAAGTAAGAAGGGGGAATAGTTCACGAACAATTGGTGCCAGAGTTATGTAACTTCCGCATATGATGTGGGTGATGATGTGGAACAACTATTTTAAGTTTGAATCAAATCCATTTATAACTGAGATAAAGTGAAAGTGCACCAAAACTTTAACCTGAAATTCTAAGTAAAAAGGTGGGGATAGTTCATGAAATATTGATGCAAGAGTTTCGACCTTTGTGCCATAAGATGTGAGTGATGATAAGGAACAACTACTTTAAGGCATCGCCTACAGTGGCAGCCATTTGACTCAAAATTTTACATGCAAATTTTCATAAAAATAAAAGATGACTAAGTGGTAACTATAAAGTCAATAAATTTGTCATATATGTTTTAAATATCTATGTGAACATATGCAAGTAGAAGGATGTGCATTTCACTACCTGTATTATGCCTTTATTCGATATTTTTTATAACAAAATTTTGCAATTTTATCTGCAGTCAAACTCAATATATATTCAATACATTTCAAAGATAATTACAGCCAACTGTAAAGCAGACCGTGAAGAATAAAGTCTTCAGAAATTATTTTGAAATTTTACCTGATTACTGAATTATACACAAAAATCCCAACACCATCAATTTATCCAATTTGTGTTATATGTTCACACATAATTTACATGTATATAAACAGGTGATATTATAGGATTATGTATAGGTTTACCTGGCTACCTGTGGTCAGTAATGCATGTATAAACAACATTTTAAGGGGACGCATACTTTGAAATTAGAAAAAAGTGGGTGGGGTATTATAAAATTTACCTGCAAAAAAGTACAAGGTTTTGGTAAATGAAATGAATACTGTTTCAACTGTTATAAGTACACAAAGGATTGCTCACTAAAATAAAAATGAGAAAAACTGAAACAAGAAAGTTATTGTTGAATTACATAAGACTTCTTGTGTACATTCAAAGTCAACAATTAAGACTTTTTGGTGCGAAAATAATAGTGCTTCACTTTGTCCAAACATTTATCAATGTCCTACAGATTCTAATTTAAAGAAACAATGTGAAATAAGTTCACTGTCTTGCTTTTCATTTGGCATATGTGAGCTAAAACACATTATTTAGTTTGTTTACAAAGTAGTGCATAAGGAAAGATACGGTGGTCAAGGAATGCCACATTACAAAACTAAAAGAGTATATTCCCCTTAATACATTAAACATTTATCATTACAGAAGTCTAGTGGCTTACAATAAAGGCCTAGAAATGTTGCCATTATTAATTTTTAACTTGGTATTCATGAACTACAATGCACTTAAATATCAAAACACATTCAACAAACTTTTGAAAATGTACTGTCTTAAAAATCCCTAAAATAAGGTATGAAATTTGGTTGAGAGGTCCAATCAATGTGTATATGTGCAAAAGCAACATTCTAATCTTGTTCACAAAAGTTACTAATACACAGCAGGAATGTCAATGATCAAAACTGGACGAATATACAGTTATCCTCACTTTAATGTCATTTATAATTTGTCCTTGAATTCTCCACCATACTTTTCATAACTCTGTTTGCACGAGCTGCACGAGAATGCTGTCATTCACGTAAAAAAATGGGGTCAAATAAGTTGTAAATGCAATATCATGTAAACGTAATTAATGGATTATGCAGTTCAAGATAAACTTTATCTCATAACGTAACGAACATGTATAATGTTGTAACAACAACTTTACTTACACTGATTTAAGTAGCAGTCGGTTTATACGTGACTTTATTGATTCATTTTGTGTTTTGTTATTGTTGTCAAAAGTATAACGGAAGTGCCTCACAACTGAAGCGGAAACCAGTTTGATGCGCAAAGTAGTCCACTGTAAGTAATATTTTTTGACAAATGTCCACAGAAATTAATAATTTTCTAATATTAAAGACGAATATCTGAATAGGATTCATTATTTGATAAGAAATTATAATCATCGACATGTTTTTTTAAAAATCGTACACATGCTGACACCTAAGTTATCTCCCGTTGTTTATTAGAGTTACCTTTCGTCCGGCGCAGTAATACATTTGCAGTGAACCGCCGAGAAGTCGTGGGAAAATTAAAAACCATGTAAACAAACTAAAATTAACCACCTTTTCAAGATGAATTTCAAGTGATCGACATTATGCATTTAACCCGCCTGACCTGTGCAGCATCTTAGATATCTGTTCTAAGGTATTCATTGTGTAGAATGTCATGTTATGCCCTTGCAATGCTAATCCCACTCTGATTTTTTTGTTTACATTTTCTATCAATGAGAAATATGGCGTCCATCCCGAGATGAACTGACGTGGCGTTAAATTTTTACATGTTTAAGCAAACCTGGTGTGTTAGAAAGAAAATCTCATCCCTTCAACATTATTTGGAACACTAGTGCTGTTATTGTAAAAAACCTGTTTTTTCCTTATACAAAAGCTTAATATTTTGTGTTGAATGTACTTTCACAAACACCTCTGTTTTCCTATTACATTCATAGTACCACATCCTTATCCACAAAATACTGAATATTACAGGTGTCCATCAGTATTATATCAGTTTAGGAATATGTTTTTTATTTTCCCACCATTGATTTCTTGAATATGCACCCATTCCGCATTGCTGTATGAACTGTGAATGTAACAATATGCGTCCCCTTAAATTAAATTTACATGGGGTTGTCTTTTTGTGTCTAATGCAATAACCAGGAACAATTTCGACAAAAATCCATAGGAGTTTGCAGTATACATATTGTACTATGAAATTAACTAAATTTTGTCTTTGTAATATTTTTTATATTGGAGTTCTACTACACATAAAATTTCAATATTTTGTGGTAAATTTTCGGTCTAAACGAGACTCAAATATTTTACAAGCGGCATATGTACTATAAATCATCATATGCTTCTTATGCTGATGATAATTTGACCAGCTGTTAAGGCTTTAGTGCAATTTTCAAGAGAAAAATACTCGGCCTGAAAATATGAACTGATACTGAGTTGTGACTGTGGCGATGCCTTAAGTTTGAAGCAAGTCCATCAAGTAATAACGAAGATAATGAGAAAGTGCATCAAAACTTCAACCAAAGTGCGGACGCGGAAGGACGCCGACGCCAACGCCAGGTCGAGTAGGATAGCTCTCCATACTTTGTACAGTCTAGCTAAAATTGATACAAAAATATTCATGAGTTTCTGTTACCAGATTTTCTACTTTCGATTTGCTACCCGGCGTTGTCATATAAATAGTACACATCGTATTATCCAGGTATCAAATCAATATCTATAGGTTACACTCTACCAATTCAAGTCCTTATTTATTTCATATTAATAACAAAACATTCAGACCTCATTTTCAGCACTTTAGAGCATTTCAATGATATGAAAACCATATATGGTCATTTAGTATAACATGTCTTCTTATCAAAAATAGAAAAATATTGACATGTTATGTTGAATATAAGAAAAATAATCTGTTCTGAGAAACATCATCCTCTAAAAATGCCCCCATGAAAACAGCCGTTTAGCAGTTATGCGTAGGTAGACATTTTTCGCAAAGAATAAAACTTATTCCAAGAAATTTACAATGAAAATGGTCTAGATCTATTCACAATACTATAAGCAATAAACATAAGCCAAAAATTTAACTGTCACCTCCTCATGTCACTCATTATACCAGATTTCATCCATAGCATGGAACTACATTTTGGACTACTTCACATGTAACACTGAGTAGTCACTTCCGGTTTGGTGTAATCCGTCCTAAAAGAAACATTTTTCATACTCAAAATGTGTTATTTTCACTTAAATTGTACCAGTAACCTAAATGCATGAAAAAAATACCAGTTTCAGTTTGATACAATCAATTTTCAAGGTTTTATGGCTTTTTCAGTAATGTATGCTAGCGTGCCAAATTTCCTGGAAAAAAGCTGTTGCGACATCATTTTTGACCACTTTTCCTTGCTTGAGCTTATTTTTGCCATATTTTATCAAGTTTTACCATAAACTGCACTCAAATCACAAACTGTTACTGTAAAATATACCCAAACTCACCCCTGACACCTAAAACATACCAATATTTAGTCAATAAATATGCATTTTTTGAAAAAAATACACCCAAAACAGTGATTTTGAAATATTTTTAGTTTTTCTTCTTTTTCTCTGCTAAATTGCACTGAAATTGTCATCTTCTATCATAATCTGGCCAAACTAGCCTGTTAACAGCCACATCTAAACAAGTTTAAATTTTTACCCCTGCACAACTTATAGGTTACACTCTACCAATTCAAGTCCTTATTTATTTCATATTAATAACAAAACATTCAGACCTCATTTTCAGCACTTTAGAGCATTTCAATGATATGAAAACCATATATGGTCATTTAGTATAACATGTCTTCTTATCAAAAATAGAAAAATATTGACATGTTATGTTGAATATAAGAAAAATAATCTGTTCTGAGAAACATCACCCTCTAAAAATGCCCCCATGAAAACAGCCGTTTAGCAGTTATGCGTAGGTAGACATTTTTCGCAAAGAATAAAACTTATTCCAAGAAATTTACAATGAAAATGGTCTAGATCTATTCACAATACTATAAGCAATAAACATAAGCCAAAAAATTTAACTGTCACCTCCTCATGTCACTCATTATACCAGATTTCATCCATAGCATGGAACTACATTTTGGACTACTTCACATGTAACACTGAGTAGTCACTTCCGGTTTGGTGTAATCCGTCCTATACAAATATCCGATAATTCAATAATACCATAATTGTAATTCGGGGGATGCTAAGTGTTTAACGCTTTCAATAAATCACAAATATTTAGTGACTGAGTGAGCAAAGTTCAAAACTAAATACTTTGGCCTGATTGTATGCAAAGTTTAATATATTCGTAAATCGGTACATAGCATCATAAATCTTAGACAAAAAGAGTAATGTCACTTTGCCAGCTGTAGTAATGCGAAAATAATAGCCGAGTATAACAAATACGCTAAAATCAGATTTGCTAAAATTAAATTAGTGCCATAATCGCGAAATTGGCGAAAAAATCCTGATAGATCTAGACAGTAAACAATAACTATACAGTAGTTAAATATACATATTAGTGGTCAAGGTCACTTGATATATGGACTATTTCAAAGTGATACTTGTTTTCCAGTTTTGAAACAGTTTACAATATTCCCAAGAAAAACACAAAATTGATAAAATATTCCATTTATGCACACAAATTACCATTTACTATTGATAATTTATTAACTAATTCGTGGTCATGTAAAGGATTATAAATGTTAGTACTTCTGTTCCCCTCCACCTGTTATTTAGTTAAAAATCAAAGGCCTGAAGGGCCTGAGAGTCGGCTTATGATTGATATACTGGTAGTATAGTCTACCAGTTTCAGTTTGTTTTAGTTGTTGTTTTTTCCCAACTGGACAGAGATTTTGTTAAATAGTTTGGTTTTTTGGGGGTTTTTATTTAACGTCGCTCCGACACACGATAGGTCATATGGCAACTTTCCAGCTTTAATGGTAGAGGAAGACCCCAGGTCTCTGTGCATTATTTCATCACGGGCGGGCACCTGGGTAGAACCACCGACCTTCTGTAAGTCAGCTGGATGGCTTCCACACATGAAGAGTTCAACGCCCTGAGTGATGCTCGAACCCACATCGGTTACAATAGATGAAATTGACATTCAATCGATGCCTAGTAAAACTTTGACCACCTGCGATTTAGTTAAAAATAAGAAAAAACAATCACGAGTAAATTTTTAAAGTCATCACCTGCATATTTTTGCTATAAATAAAACTTTCCTCATCATAAATACCATAAAATATTCATATTACCGGACCTCTAGACAGGCCTACAGGAATTTTCTAGGAATCCGGTCATACGTGGCTGTCTAGATGTCCAGTAATCAATATGAATACAGAGAATGGTATTTACTAAGGGTAATTGTAGACTGTATTTTCATCTCTAAAAACAGGAGATGACTTCAAAAATTTGCATTCTTTTCTCTTCGTTTTCAATTCAAATGTAGATGACAGGAAACAGAAGTATGTGTAATTCTTTAATACAGGGAAAAATACAATTGTAAATTCGATATATGATAAATAGCAATTTGTTTGCCATAATTGGATGCTTTTGTCAAAATTTTGTTTTTCTCTGGACTGCTGAATGAAACTGATCAACTGAATGTTTTCTTCAGTATTTAAGACATGTATTGTGCTCAAACATTGTTGAATTTGTTTTAACTCTTGTGCAAATAAATAACAATGACTAACGGAAACTGATGTTAAAAGTTGAGCTTGAGTGAAGGCTAATTATAAATAATCCAAAAGAAAAGAAAAAAAGCGTAAAAACGGCAACGGCAACATTTTGAAAACTTATTTTAACTTTTATCAGCAATTACCTTTGACACTGGTAATACAGTATACAGTATTACTGTATACCATATATGTATATTGATACAGTGGTATGCTTATAGTGTGCAATGGAGGTAATATGCGCAATGGTGCGCAATGGAGATAAAGTGCGCAATGGACTCAACATTTTTTGGAACGATTATTTATTAAAAGGAAATGTCAACACATGTAGTTGGTATATATTGTCTTAATTCAATTCTCTCAAAACAAACAAGAGGGTCGTGATGGCCCTGTATCGCTCACCTGAGTACCACTGCTCAAAATGATATGATCAAGTTTTGACATAGAGCACCAAGGGTGTGGAAATCCCAATATTTTTCACTTGTCCACGGACAAATGAGACATAAAAATCTACTTGTCCGCAGTCAAAACTTACTTGCCTGGATTTTCAACATTTTAGCATGCAAATAATTCTTTATTTTGGACAAAATCTACAAGCAAACATAATAAAGTGTAATACTGTAGCTGTTTCAAAAATTAAGCTTTCGGCACTTTAGGCTGTGTTCGTCCGCGAGGCTGTCGGACATTTAACAGAAATATCTGGAAGACTGCCCATCATGCCATGTGAAATCATGTGAGAAAGCATGAAACATTCTGACTGTTACAGTTAGAAAACATGAAAATTCCCGACTCATACTATAGCGAAGTCTTTGTGCTTTGACTGTTGGCTTCCATTTTTGTTGGCAGACGAGGTTGTAACAACGAGTTTGTCCAAAACTTTGTGATAATTGTTTACGTTTCCGGTTTCTATTTGCTGAGTTTGTGACATGGAACCAATCAAAACGCAGAGAAAGAGATGCTAAATTTAGACGCAGTATGGTTTTCCCAAAACTGGAGAAATCGAGAGGCCCTCGGCGGGTGAAACATCCGTTTTGTATGTCAAATTATTTTATTAACTGCGTAAACTTGAAGCACTGTTCAGCATTTCTGAATAATTTTTCCTTCTTTCATTTCAAACCAGAAAATTTGTGCTTGTCCACACAAACGGAATGCAAAAACTCACTTGTCCGCCGTCAAAAAGTCCCGAGTCGGACAAGTCGGACATAGGAATCCCACACCCCTGAGCACACAGGCATACAAAAATTACATATCATCAAGATAAACATTTTCTTGTAACAATCCCTTTTGACCTAGTCAGGGCCAATTTCCATACCAAGTTGATGGTCCCAGGCTCAAATTCTGCATTTTTGTACTAACATGACTATTCCTTACCCTGGAAGACTTAAAAAAACATTTAAAACCAATCTCATTAGATGATGCTGATTTTTTTTTTTTTTCATAAAATAAAGGGAGGTAATTTGTCATAAATTCAGTCAAAAGTTATCTACCCTGATTGTCCGAGTCAACCTGATGGCACAAATGACATTTCAAATCAGTACCTTCATTGGTTATTGAGATACACCCGTTTTAATTTGAAACAAAGGGAGGTAATTTGACGTAAAATCAGTCCATGTAGAAGATACAGAGTACAAGCCTATACAACAATATATTAGTAAAGTATTCATATCATTAAAATCAGTCCATAGCTATCTACCCTCATTGCCTCAGTCCAACTAAAGACAATAATGAAATTTCAAATAAGTTACATAAATATTTACCGAGATAAATCCATTTTTATTAAAATCAGGGGAGGTAATCATGCATTAGTATACGCAAATTAAGTCAATTTGTATCTTCACTTACTGTCTAAGTCCATCTGTTGACATAAATGAAATTTCAGATCAGTATCTTCATCAGTTACAGAAATATACCCATTTTAATTTGAAATAAAGGGAGGTAATTTGACATAAAATCAGTCCATAGTAATCTACCTTGATTACCTCAGTCCAACTAATGACAATAATGAAATTCAAATAAGTCCTATAAGTACTTACTGATATAAAACCATTTTGATTACAACCAGGGGAGGTAATCAGATATAAAATCACTCTGGAACCTACAATTGGATCTGATAGATTCGTCATGGAATCCAAGGTTTATTTTTTTGTTGAAGATATTTTGAAAGTTTGTATCAAATCAAACAATAAATGAAGTCTCTATATGGCTGCAAAGGCCAAAATAGCAAGTTTTTGACATTTCAGGGGCCATAACTCTGGAACCCATGACGGAATCTGGCCAGTTCAAGAAAGGCACCAGGATCTTGTGGTGATTCAAGTTGTCTGCAAGTTTGGTTAAAATCAAATCATAAATGAAGCTGCTATTGTGCAGACAAGGTCAAAATAGCTAAGTTTGGTCCTTTCAGGGGCAATAACTCTAAAACCTATAAAGGGATCTGGCCAGTTCAAGACAGAAACCGAGATCTTATGGTGATACAAGTTGTGTGCAAGTTTGGTAAAAATAAAATCATAAATGAAACCTCTGTCGTGCAGACAAGAAATTGTTGATAGACGGACGAAGGGTGATCACAAAACAAAAACAAAAATTGAGTCCATTTAGCACTTTACCTCCATTGCGCACTTTATCTCCATTGCGCAGTATAGGCGTACCCTTGATTATAGGACCTATAGACTCCTCCTAGTCTAGATATTCAGTTACCAGAACCCTTCAAGGCTTGCCACTTCCTTAATCAGATAAGGAAGTGGCTAGGGGCTGGTAACCACATTAGCTTACACAACATTTAAATGCAAAACAAATGGAGGTATTAATCTGTTCATTGCTAAAAGACAGTGGCTAGGTACCTACTAACCTAGACCTTTAGTCTGCATAGCAGGTTTCAGATACCTAGACTAAAGGTCTAGGTAGCCGGCTCTATATAGACATATCGTATATGAACATGTAAGTCAAGGTAGCCGGCTTTAATAAATTGAATCATGAAGGATCCTTATATTATTTAATTAAATTTCATTTCTTGTGATTTATTATCAGTCAGGGGTGTAACTGTTTTAGGTTATGTAACCTATTTCAGTTACTTTTTCAAGAATTTTATAACCTGTATTAGTTATAAAATAAGGATAACCCAGGTAAGTTATTCAAAAAAAAGCCTTTTTACTGCTCTCACAAAGTGAGCTTTAAAATGCAATTAGTAGCAAACTGTGGTTAATCAAATTCTCTTTTAGTCTGATAATGACCTGATGAGCATAATGGGATGTTAAGAGTTTTATAGCTTAAAAACCATTTGCGTAAGACTTTATCAGCCTTGCGTAAAAAAATTTCCTGCACAGCTGGAAAGATAAAAGGCCAAGGATTCAGGAAATGATTGCATTAGTCACATTCAAAATGACGAATTGACACAGGAGGGCTTTGTAATATTTTATGATAACTGAAACAAGTTATGAAAGTAAACGCAGTAACTCAAATGGGTTATAAAATGTGATAACTTGAAACAGTTACACCCCTGACTGATTATTCATTATTTGTGTTTAACATATTTATTTCGCGGTATTTACGCACTCACATCATATCAACCGACATAATTATTGTTATGTTGAAACTTATTCAAACATACTCGATACATATTTGAGTAACATTATTCAATTCAGGAATAGACACCTGCGGATTTATCATTCTTATGGGAGAGCCGTAAGAATAGCCTGTGAGGCTATTCCTACGGGACCGTATGAATAGTCACTTCCTATAAATTATGTTAAGACAATATAAACCAACTACATGTGTTGACATTACATGTATCGTTTTACGTGTACACTTCACAACAGGTTCAAACGTTCTCTTTAGTGCACTTTACTGATTCAGTCGGTCTTCTTTTAATTACTCTTCCAATATTGTACTGATACCTACTGGCTTATCCTACTGAATATGGCTGCGAGGAAAACGTGTATTCATTTCCACTGAGATCTATTGTTAAAATTTAAGTATTGATCAAAATTGTTTAAGTTCAATAATTCATGTCAAGACAAATCAATAATGTATACAAATGGTGCATTTAAAAGTAGGGGAGGTAACCGAGAAGGTAATTGTTTTTCCCAGTACCGTACCCGCACCGTACATCCGTGGTCTTGTAGGGAGAATGGCAGAAAAAACTGGAACCCGCAACATGATTTAGCTTACTTATGAATAGAAAATGCATATACGAAACGCAGGAAAAAGATCTTGACAGATAAAAAATAAATGAAAGGCAGCACAAATTTGCAAATGACATGGTACTGAAGTTAACAAACTTCACGTAATCAGAGACTATTTCGTTACGTGATCGAGATCTGGTGCAGTTCTGCATGTCATAAAAGCATTATTATCGGAAGGCATGGCAAAATACATATATGGCCCAAACTTTTGCGTGTCTGCATGCATTTAGTGAATAATATGCATAATATACTGACAAAAGGTTCGGGTTAAATAATAAGTATTACTCTAGTTACAGAATATACATGTTAAAGATACTTTTCCTTCCGATCGCTTGAATCCGGTATATACCGGAGTCTGGTTATATATCACAGGTGCAGAATATCTGTTTTGGTTATTGCGTGAGAACCATTTTAGGATCATATAAAGTATATTAATCTCCATTCGACACAATCAAATAGGCAAATCACGGGCTAATACGCTTTACGAATTATTGTTCCTTGTGGGATTACTATTGACAGCTTGCATTTCAAACAGACTGACTTTAAAATGCATGAACACACATATGTATGAGGCTATTTTCAATGAATATCTAAAACGGAGGCGCCTTTCTAGTAATCGGATGCCTTTGATAGTACCCTTGTATCAAAGAAGTGTAAAATATATTTATTTTTATAGTTCTTTGCTTGTATCCATTACCTGCTAAGTCAGATGTGAAATGTCAACCATAATTGTAAGGAACAATTAACTACAAACAATGGTTATTTAATAAAAATATGGTACACAATAGAATTATATAAACATAATATTAATCTATCTAAAAGGGAAAACTTTCATACTAAAGTGAGTATTACAACAACGATTTGATCAATAAGTTGCAAGAAAATAGCCATTTGAGGCCCGTGAATATAACCCCTTTCATAATCCCCCGTAAACGGCATAATAGGGATCGGACATCTATCCAACTTTTAACCTCACAATATTTTTTTGTAGAAGAAGCATATTGAATTTCAAGAAATAGAGAGACTTGATGACAGCGTTGTTCTAGGTTTTTCCAAGCCGGCATGGATGTGACTAGGGGTCCGGTAACCAGACATATAGATTTGTAGTCTGTCTAGAGGTCCAGTAATCAGTATATATTTTTACGTATGTAGAAATGTACCGTATTTCCGGCACATAATGTAATTTGCAGGGAAAAAGCTATGATAAGTTGTCATTAAGTTCCTGTAAAATACTTTATATAAATACTCCATCTCGGTAATTTTAGACAATCTTTAGACCACAAATATAGGCTAATCATTGTGAATACTTAAAACGATACACGCAGAGAGGAAATTTTATTCTATATTTCAAACCTTCACGCATTTAAAGATGTGGTATGTGACAGGAGATAGATAGAAGTTACAGTGTATGAAAATATAAGACCTGTTTTATAGCTGTAAAAAGTCTATAAAAGACATGTACTTTGAACTGCTGCGAATGACCTGTACGTGAAAAATTACCAAAAATACATTAGAAATTAAAAATGTATAAAACATGCGTGTCTCAAAAATACAGCTGAATGCGGAGAAATGGTTAGTGTTTTGTTTGAACTCTAATCACACAACGTTGTGATGGTTTTGAACCTTGCTACATCAGAAACAGTCTTCGACTTCAGTGGTCTTAAACTCACAGCCACGCAGACACCTTCGACCTGCATATGATTTAAGTCTGATTGATTCTCTTGAAGTGAAACACCCGATCCCTTTGAATTTGAGATATTAACTTTCAGGGCTAGGTTTCTTTTTTCTGTTAACACGAGAAATATACCTTGGCAGTAAATTCCAGTTGAATCTAAATCATATCCATCTTTGCAGAAGCAAACCGATTTATTGTCTTCTTTGGTGCAACCGTGTGCGTTTGAACACATATTCTTCTCAATGTCAGTACATCTGCCATCTGAACAAAGATATTGACTCATCAATAACGTAAGAAAGATACAGAAACATATATAATTTTCTACTTGAATAAGATGCAAAGCGAGTAGAAAATTACTAGAATAAAATTTAACATTTCTCGCTTGACTTTCAGCCCCACGAATTAACAGTGTGTATCTAAAAGAACTCTTTTCAAGTACATGTAGCACATCAATTCTCGATTCTCCTTAGAAATATTCTTTTCAGTGATATATCTATCGAATTTTAAATATTACCCGACGTCTGTTGACAAGTCTGTGAAGTCGTATTAAATTCATAACCGGCGAAGCATTGACATGTAAAGTCACCTTCTGTATTATTACATATATGGTCGCAATTATGCGTCGCTTCTTCACATTCATTTATATCTGCAAATAAATTCAATTGGTCGAAAATTGTTTATAATATATATCGCGTTGTCGTCCTATGCAGTTAATCGTCAAACATCTTTTTCTTTGCTGTCATACTATAATATCTAATAAAATCTTATAAGTGGCTTTAGTCAAAGTAAAATCTGTTGCAACTAAACATTTCTCATGTACAAAAACTATTATAGATCAAATTGCAAATAATTTATGTTATCTTATATGGTAGGACCTAATCAGTCACACATGATAGATCAGTGGCCGTATTCATAAAGCATCTTAAGTATAAGTTTTGACTTAAGTTGAAGATTTTACTTAAGTTTGTGGTGATTTAAGCTTAAGTTTAAGTAACAAACCTAAGTCCTATTAATAAAACAGCTTAAACTTAAGATACGTATGAAATGACTTAAGTCAGAAAACAAAATGGCGTCGTGAGTACGAGTAAGTGTTGTTTTTCCAGATAAAAGCACTTCAATCATATTTGTGCATGTTGTATTTGTCTGAAATTAATGTTGTCCCTTTTTTAATGTTTTCGTCCACGATAAAAGCAAAAAATTACTTACTAAGTTGTTTTATAAATAACAAATATACTTAAGTAAAATAAATTTCTTACCTAAGTAATACTTAAGTAAATAACCAATTTCTTATACTTATGTTTAGGATGCTTTATTAATACGGCCCCTGAGGGCTTTTTTCTCTGAATTACAATCACTTAAAACGTCTTTATACACACATATATGCTGACATTTCTAGGGTTTAAGTGCACGATACTTTACCTTTACATGCACTACTGTCTCTGCTGTCAACTCTGTATCCACTTTTGCATGTACATTCAAAACTGCCGTCTGTGTTTGTACAATTTTGATCACAGCCACCATTGTTTACTTCACATTCGTCTATATCTAAATAAATGATTCAGCATTTCGTTATGTATATTTCATTTTACTGGTGCATTTTCAAACAACCTCTACGTTCTATTTATTATTTCATCGCAAAACATGTATTTGAAAATTTATTAAAATTATTACAACATTTTATGTTGTAACGTTCTATTCTTTCGAACGTCAAAAGAAGTGAATGTTATTGATTTTTTACTATTACGATGTGTGCCCTCATACCTATACATTCGTCATCGTCGTCATCCTCAAAACCAGTCGGGCACGGGTCACAGACGTACGATCTATTTCGTTGAATTTGTTCCTCAGCCGTTAGAGTTGAACAGTTTCTGTCTAAAGAACAGGGATTTGCCGCACATCCGTCAAACTCATTTTCACAATCAATGCCTGTGTATTTAGATAAAGGAAAATTGTTATCGATATAATTTTACTACCTAAACAAATAAAGTTGTTAGATACGCGAGTCTTTAAAATAAAGAATGTACTATTAGCTTAAAAATATTCGGTTATGTAGACATTACATCTAAATTCAAAAAGATGCAGCAAAATACGATGCAACATGCTAAAAGCCACTTTCAATCAGTTAAATGACATAACCTAAACCTAGTTCACATTTTACTTGCGATGTGTCCGCGGAGCCCGGATACTGCTGCCCGTATTCGGCTTTCCATGCGGACGCTGGATGCAGAAGTGCAATTTTCATACGGATTCACGGACTCCGCAGCCTCTATTATTTTATTTAGCGAAAATGTATAGAAAAAAGTCATAAAAGGGACTCGGGCTTTTAACTCATACACAAGGCAGATATGCGGCTTCTTGTTTCATCTGTTGTTTGACAATCATGACTTCGCGTAAATGCCGTTATTGCCGATTCTCTAACTACGAATGTAAAACAGGCATTCAAACAATTGTACAAGAAATTCTTTCCAATCAATATTTACATAACCATTCAAAAATACATTTATAAAGAATAAATCAGTTATTTACTGCGAAAATGGCAGATTTTAATGTTTCTTAAACAGCATTAATTACTTTATTATACCAATTAATACTGAATACGAAATCAAAAAGTCTATTGGACTTCAAATACCAACTGACGCCAAAAGTGTTACATTCATTTAACGTCAAAAATAAAACAAGGGCACGGAAGCCGTTCGGACGTAACGCAATATACGTGAGAAGTGAGGTACCTGCAGGGCAACTGCACTCAAATTTCACTATAGAGAGTCTATACAAAATATAACACGATGCCCTTAGCCACATACGATGTAAAAACACGTACAAAAAGACAATCGTAGACTAATGAATCGCATGGTGCTAGGGTCAAATATGGATTACGCATCATAGCTTTCCGGAGTTTATCCTTAACAAAAGTCATTAAAATATTTAAATGACTATTTCTAGACCCTGTCGCATTTTCTTACAAGAGAAATTAATAGTGTTTATAGAATCATTGTCATCATAATAGTGCTGATTTATATAAAATATGTAAAACAGATAAAATTGTATTAGCTTGGAAGTCAAGTGTTTGTAATTGTGATGTGGTTGGTGTAACTCATATCCCTGGCCAGTTCCTGGATTCAGTCTTGTTAATTCGCCAGTTCCTTTGAGAACAAAGTTTATATTATGTACCAAAGGGTTAAGATCAAACTTCTTCGCAGCTAGTTTTGCATTTAAACAAAATGAACCAAGAGATAGCATTAAGTTCATGCTAATTGTATTATTATTTAATACGAAAAGGTACGAAATCATTTTTCGTAAACATTGTTTTATGATCTAATTTGTGACTGCAATTGAAATCCATTAAAAAGATTAATTCGAAACAGAATCGTGTCTGACTTTGATAACAGTTAAAAAAATTAGTGTAATCAGAAATTAAACCTTCATATTCAGGGTCGCATTCGCACGCGGAATAGTGAAAGTATTCATTTTCCCGTGGATCGCTTCTTGGAACACCTGTACATACTCCATGCCCGTTACATGCTGTACACAGTAATACACTTACAGCAAAAGTTGGAGAGGATCGGCCATTTTCGTTTTCCGCCATCACACTGTAAAATATAAAACCCTGCACACATTTGTTTAATTTGAAGCTTTTATGGAAAAACTGTAATTTTCATTTCTACATACATATATACTGTAGACACAATAGACATACAGTGCTCAGGCTAGGATTAAAAAAGGGCAGGTTGCTTGCACTGAGAATGGCCCTTCTAGGCGTCCATGAAGCATGCTCCGCCGTGAAATATTGTAACTGGTCTATGCATCCGGTGCATTTCAACATTCTTTAGGCATTGGATTTTGCATAATTTAGGCATAGTATTTGACGCTCTATAGGCATGTTTAGGGCATATAGGCTATGTCTGTCATCTAATACACCTATTAACTAAAATGTTGCTGCTATTTCACTTCGCATTGATTATCAACTTGAAACAATTCTTTTTCAATTGTATATTGATTGTATATTCGTTAAAGAAATAAAAACTTGAAGTTATTTCTGTTGCAATAACATTTTAATAACTTTTTAGGCTTATGATAATTTTTACTATTTTCCATGTACTTGACTATAATTTTATACGTGCAAAACACAGAAGATAAAATTTATCCTCCACTAAAATAAATGAAATAAGGCAAAGCCTTGTACTTACAAAAGTATAAATGCAAGTTTAGCACTTATTATAGAACGTATTCCGGGTATCCAAAATTCTATATCCAGGTATGGTTACACTTTTCTAAAAGTCGTTTATGTTAAGTCAGCATTTTACAGTATCTGACATTAAACTTTACGTTGTCATTACATCTTATTAAACTAAATTCAAAGACATTTTCATGAAAAATCGTCACTTTTACACGGCAGACTACAATCCACTTTCGATTTTTAAAACTTGTAAAACACTAAAGTCTAAATATTTTCCTATTTAAATTTGATTGTGATCGATTCTTATTAATTAGATATAAATGTTTGTTGTCTGTATTTAAGTTTCAATTGTGTAGAAACGGACATTTACGACTATGACTGAAAATGAAAGTACACTTCGACAGGTTAGGCGAAAATGAAGAAAATTTTCAGACTGGTTTGCAAATTGTTTTAAAACTAAGTTCCGGTGATTTTAATGCTAGTGGAGCGGTCTAAAGTATCACAGTCCGCCTCGGGCACGATTACAGCAGCTAATTATTTGTTTACTATGACTAAGCCCCCACTCCATGGCGTGTATCACTCGATATAAAGGGGTCAATAAAGTAGTATATTTTACCCACTGAGGCAAAAAAGTGAAGGTTGGCTAAAAGGAAATTAACTTAACAGTTGTAAAACGGAGAGGCTGTCTGGCGGGGCAACAGGGCGAAACGAAGTTCGGAACGGGCGATGCGCTCTGCTATAAATATTAACATATATATCGCTAATTCTTAAGTAGGATTTTTACATTGTATTTAATATCTTTACCTTATTTTGTTGTGTTAAAAACTCATGAAAACATTAAAAAACGAATTATGAAGATATTTTGATGTCTGATAGTATCAATGACACTTTTCAAACTCTACAGTTCAACTTGTAATTACGAGCATTTTCAATCTTTTATCAGGATTAATTATAATTGTTGTTTTCCTATAGACTTAGATGAAGCTAACCGAAAAATATTTTATGACTTTCATAGAAATGAATACGCTCGAATAATGCTATTTTCATAACATATAGCCTTTACGTTTACAAAGCAAAGAATAGCCAGAACAGTTTACCGAATTGTAACGGGTTCATCTGTTTCAGGTACGAATGTAATTGTTGATGACCCCTGATCAATCTCAGCACTGACGTTACTTGAAACAATCTTTACTGAGTCACCGTCTCCAACATTAAGTTTACATGACGCTTTTTGTCCTTTTGTCACATTAACGGTTGAACATCCTTCAAGTGTTGGCACAATTTCGTCTGATACACAATAATTTTGAAATTATTATGTTTGAAAATAACGCTTGACAACCGATAAAATTTAGAGTTTGCATATAATCATACTTCCTAAGCGTTGGAACTAAAATGGAAACTTCAAGTAAACATTTAGATGTATGCCTAGGTGGCTATGTACATAATGTCTTATGCAAAGCATCAACTTTGTACCTCTAGCGCGAAAACCTCATGCATAATTACTGCAAATGGCATCTCTTTGTAAAGAACAGTAAGTTAATATTAAATCTTTTCATTGCCCAGGAGGACAGTGTGACGTTCTTGTGTGAAATTCGTTAACGAACAGACATTCTTTTTATTTTTTTAAACCCACAGCATTGTAAAGGTAAAACATGTTGAGAACTATGTTGCTGGAAAGAGAATGATCTATTACACCAATATGTTTTCTTTAAAATATGGGAAATATCTAGAGATACGAGAAATCAAAGGAAACAATATTAAACTGTTAGATATATTACTGTGTTATCGTACATAGCAGAAACATAGCTACCTTCTTTTCCCAATACACTGACATAATATGGACAGGATTATAATTGAAAAACGCTGTTCACGTAACATTTCACTTTATAAAGTGGGCAAGTCTTTATATTACCTATATTAATTCTTTTATGAAACATGGTCATTCCAGGTTTATCTGGTTACAAATGTTTAAGTTTAATCATGCAAATTGGATACATAGCCGCTACATAAAAATATTACAAGCGTCATGTTATACATTATCATGATATGTAATAGCTGGTCTACCTGATGTGTTTTCAAGTAAATGTACTTTAGTTTCGTAATTACTTAAATTTTTCATTATTCAAGAACTATCATAATATGTTTGGCAAAACCGTACACAAACTTGATGTGAATATCATATTATTTTAAGAATCAGGTAAGAATTGTTCCCTGTGTAGGCAGGAAAATCATGCGTTGCATTATTGAATTTCTAAGTAAAAGCTGGCTTTATATGTCTTTGAGTATAAACAACTGTTTACCTTTAATCAAATTTATGCTTTGAAAGCAAATTTAATGTCAAATAAAGATTTACACGTAAAGTTCATAGATAATGTTATGCTGGTATATCTTAAAGAACACATAAATTGATAAATATTTCATTTGTTTAAATATCTATAGACAAAATTTACCGATTTCTGCTTTGTCTGCATCTGACTGTCCTCTAACCTTTTTGGTTTCCTCTGCGATATCTGGTTTCTCCGTAAAAACATAGTCAAACACACACTCAGTATTACTGGAACCGTCGCATACTTTTTCAGCTTTCGCAATGAGCTCAGGGTCAGCTTCGTCCAAAAATCTTGGAACGTACGTTTCATTTTGGAAATCGAAATAGGATTTTCCATCGTCATAAACGAATGCCGAGTTGTTCGGATTTATTGCCCCTATTTTTAGAATATTTTTGTTATTTTACTTTGCAATGCATTATTAATGCTTCTTTTTTCAAAAATGAAAAAAAGACAAATACAAATTGTCATTATAACTTTTTTCAGTATATTCCAAAGTTTAAGGAAATGCATGTAACTTTACATTTATTATTTCAAAAAGATCATCTTATTCAAACATATAAGATACTTGCATGTTTGGCCATATGCAAATATTTCTCTTTCGGTAATGTTTTCCTGTAGGACTGTTCCATTTGGCATCGTAAAATCGTCGCTAGAATCTCCGTTGTAGTTTCCAAGAAGTCCGTTTGTTAAATTTTGAAGATTATCAGGGACCAACGTGCGCAAAGTCAACATTTCAACATTGATTGATACGATCAGCGATATGTCTAAAATGCAGCAAATATATATGTATAAACCATAATAACCCCGCTGAAATTAAACTCATGGGTCTACGCACTAACATTATTGTGTTTCATGGATATTCTGTCTTTTTGTTCTAGTAGTGTTTTGTGTGCTCTGTGCTTTTTGGAATTGTATCAAAGCCTTTTGATATTAAAAATACAGATTAATTGTTTAAAAGTATATATTGAAAACCATTGTAACATATGAAAATAACGTCGAGTGGTTCAAAGTAATTTAACCAGTAAAATAATTTTTAGGATCATATTAACATTCCCATCTATTCAATATTTATTTATATGCAAAGGTATATAAAAATGTCAATGATTGAATAATCACATTTCTAAAAATGCAAAACTTAATCTAACTGGATCTGCTTTTGAGGGAAATCTACTACCTAAGTCTGTAGTCAAATGAATTTGATTCTTACTACAAATAGGGAAATATACATCCACACTGCCATTTCGTTTGGTAATGGTCAAGTTATTGTCACTTGAAGACCACACAAAAGGATCAGTTTCATTTGTATTTGAGTTATACTGCTCTGTCAGATCAGCGCCATTTCCATACAAATTGATACCTGCGATCGATATACATTCATCATATTTACTTTGTCAAACAACTAGCTTTATTTTATTAAAATATTGTGCAAAAACTATTTTCATAAGGCAAACAGTGCGGGTTATTTTCAAAAGCAGCAACAGAATTACTACTGTCAAATTATGTTATTTATATGTGAAATTTTACAATTATCCATTGGTATTGATTAGGTATTTTATCAGCAGATTTTCAGGTTTACAAATACTGTTATGTTACCATTTCTCTTTTTGTTGCGCTCTACATGTACCGATGAACTTGTTGAATCTTTGGCGGCGAAAGCAGCAAAGACTGTGGCGTCAGACAAATTACCATCCTCTTTTAAAGCTCGTTCAGTTCTGGCTTGTAGATCAAAATTACACTTGTCTGTATTTATTGTTAGAAGTGTATATTCTCCAAGTCCATTGAATGTGAAATTCATACTATCCAATGTGCTGAAATGCGGGTCTCCCCAGAATGTTCCTTATGTATGAAAAGTATAAAAAATAATCAATCATAATCAAACACGTATCAAACACGTATGTAATTTTAAATGTAGAGAACAGTTAATTTACATTCAATATATCTAAGATAATCGAAATTTAAAGATCAAAATGTGCAGAAAAGGCAGTCAAACTAAATAAAGGCGTATATTGCAACATTGAGGTACCAAATATAGACAATTCTTACATAAAACTCAAAACTGTTTTTAAATTATCACTGAATCTGGGCATTATCAATCGGGGAAACATGGACTGTTAACGCGGTATTGCTGCAATTAGTTTAATGTATGTCTAATATATAATTTAATTAAGAAACAATGCATAGAAAAATCGTGTTTTAACGTTATTAATATACAAACAAGAGGACAATGATGGTCCTGAATCGCTCACCTGTCCAAACATGGCCCAGTTTTGAACTGAGTATTACGTCGTTTTTTATCTATTATTTGACATAGTGACCTAGTTTTTAAGCTCATGTGACCCAGTTTTGAACCTGACCTAGATATCATCAAGATGAACATTCAGACCAACTTTCATACAGATCCCATGAACAATATGGCCTCTAGAGAGGTCACAAGGTTTTTATATTATTTGACCTACAGACCTAGTTATTGATGGCGCGTGACCAAGTTTCAAACTTGACCTAGATATCATCAAGGTGAACATTCTGACCAATTTTAATGAAGATCCATTCAAAAGTATGGCCTCTAGAGAGGTCACAATGTTTTTCTATTTTTAGACCTAATGACCTAGTTTTTGACCGCTACTGACCCAGTTTAGAAACTGACCTAGATATCATCAAGATGAACATTCAGACCAACTTTCATACAGATCCCATGAAAAATATGGCCTCTAGAGAGGTCACAAGGTTTTTATATTATTTGACCTACTGACCTAGTTTTTAATGGCACATAACCCAGTTTCAAAATTGACCTAGATATCATCAAGGTAAACATTCTGACCAATTTTCATGAAGATCCCATGAAAAATGTAGCCTCTAGAGAGGTCACAAGATTTTTCTATTTTTAGACCTACTGACCTAGTTTTTTAACACAGTTGACCCAGTTTCGAACTTTGCCTAGATATCATCAAGATGAAGATTCAGACTAATCTTCATACAGTTCCTATGAAAAATTTGGCCTCTAGAGAGGTCACAAGGTTTTTTTATTATTTGACCTACTGACCTAGTTATTGATGGCACATGATCCAGTTTCGAACTTGACCTAGATATCATCATAGTGAATATTTTGACTAACAGTCATGAAAATCCATTTAAAAGTATCACCTCTAGAGAGGTCATAAGAGTTTTTAATTTTTAGACCTACTGACCTAGTTTTTGATCGAACGTGACCCAGTTTCAAACTTGACCTAGATATCATTAAGATGAACATTCTGACCAACTTTCATAAAGATCCCATGAAAAATGTGACCTCTAGAGAGGTCACAAGCAAAAGTTTACGCACCGACGCACGGACGCACAGACGACGGACGCTGCGCGATCACAAAAGCTCACACTGTCACTTTGTGACATGTGAGCTAAAAAGAGATCAAACGTCCACGAAGGCATAACACGAGTGAATTATCTTTGCATCGTAAAATCGATTTTGAGCACATTTATTGAAGTAAAACACGGGTGTCTTACATTGTGTATACACTATTTTGATTCTAAAATGCCCTTTATCTCAAACAAAGACAAAATATAGTATTCTTGGTCGCAACAAAAGAAATGTCATCGCAAGTGAACCTGACTTCATTTAAACGTACGTGTGGTTTCGAAGAAACAAGAATACTAAAGTTGTATACTTTGTGTTTATCGGTTTTGAAATTTACTTAAAATATTACATATTAATAGTGACTGTCATTTCGTAGTTTATCAGGCTCATTAAGTTATTTCGAAAGAAAAGAGCAAACATAAATAAATGAGCTTACCAAAATTATACGGTGATGTCTTATAACAAAGTCCAGTCGGCCTCAGTTCGTAGTAGAGATCGCAATAATTTGACAATACACAACATTTAGTTTTCGGCTCCACGTCGTTTAATATGTGTTCAGAAGGGTGCCGTGAGTTATACAGGTGAAAATTACCGGCAAGTGGTCTTTCGTATACCCATAGCCAAGTTTTCAAGTCGTAACAACATGTCTAAATAATGCAATAGATGTAATCTATTATTAAGTATTTACTGCAACATCGATTGACAACTTTCCAGGGCTCTGTGTGGCGAGTGGTTAAGGTCACCACAGACTTCCAGTCACTTGTCCCTCGGCGATGTGTGTTGAATTCTCCATTAAAAGAAAAAAGATACTAGAAACTATAATTGTGATTTGTTAATGCGTCGGTGTTACATGTAACCTAACGGAAACAAAACTTGACTAAATAACATATAATGCATATGTTGAAAACAAAGTGTAAATGATTCGGTTACCTGTGATATTTTAAAAGGTTACTGTTATTTAATTTTGGTCTCTATTCGTACTTTCAATTATACAATTCAAACATAAAATCTTGGCTATAAAATAAAATTATGCAGTTTACACTAGTCATTACACAAGTACAAGATAAAAATTCAATGCCTTTCCATAATGTCCGAAATTTCCAACGTGCAGCATATCTACACATTTATAATTCAAATCTCGGCGCCATCTGTAGAGTCCAATCATCCAAAACCAAGGATCAAATCGTGAAAGGCGTATATCACAAGGGCATTTGGGTGCAATACTGGCGATGTAAGCAATGTTCTGTTTCTCTTTGTAGTTCTCATTATACCATTTTATACAGTCAACAGCAGCATTCTCGTGTTTCTTTCCTTGTGTATTTAGTGATCTCACGACTAGTCCCGAAACATCTGAAACAATATATATATATATATATATATATATATATATATATATATATCAGCATGACCGTATGTGACAGTCTTAGAGACTAAAACGAACCGTATTTCTTGAACCCTGGAATTCGGAGCTAATTTGCGTTTAAATGTGATCTGAATAGTATTTCTTCTTTGTTTATTAACTCCACACGTCTAGCGGACTTCAAAATCCGAAACGTTTTTCTTTTCATATAAAGCACTTCCGAATTTTGTTTTATAAAACCTTGCTCAGCTACGTTTAAACTGAGACTACAAATTGTAATGTTCCGAGTAAAATTAATGTTATCAACAATTATGTAAATTCTAATGCATTTAAATTATTGTTATCTTATTATCTCCCTTAAACTGTTGGTGAAATTTATGTATTTAATTTGATATTACCCTTTTCATAATTATCTAGTGGGTTAGGTTAGCATTTGATACTTTGATTTGCAGTATCTATCTATCTATCTATCTATCTATCTAATTGTACGTATAATAACATATATTATATATTATAGATAAATTTATCGCAACATTAAGATTATTCTTAAAGGTAAGTGTACCTCGTTCGGACTTTGAAACGGTCAGTTTAACATCTAGCTTGAAAGCTGCATTAGAAAAAGCTAACGGATGCGAGTAGGTCAATGTATCCACTGTTTCTCCAATCCAGATGGGAGGACGAGTGGAAAGATTATTTACCCAGTTCATCATACCATTTCCGTAAATATAAAAGGCGTACGTGGACTTTCCGTCTGATGCTAAAACAACTTGAAACGTTGCTGTCTGTAAAGAAAATAAGAATACATAGGCAAAATAACAGGTCCGTCCAAAAAGATTAACTAAATAGCGATTTGTCTAGAAGTTTTCTTGTAATACTGTATTGTCTTAACATAGATAGCGCAAAATAAATGTATTCATTTTACAAACAAAAGATATTGCTTTGGCGATTGTATTTGATGGGTTTAAATGAGAACTCATGGCGGCCATTTTACATAAGGAAACAAATCGTATTTCTACTGTCAAGAACGAAACAAATAAGAGAGTAAGGAGTAGGGTGATACCGTTTTTGCATGTGATTGAAGCAGACCTGATCAATGCTTTGTTCATTAATCTATGTTTGTCGAGAAGTATGTAATCGCGTATATGTGTATATAAGTCGATATATAAACGTTGGAAAAGTAAATCCATGCAGTGTCACAGCTACAAAAAATACAAGAAATAACCATTGACCTTAGTTCATATGTTTTATTGAACTAACTCTTTCAAGAATGCGTCAAACAATTAACAAAATACAATTCAATTTTCTTTTGCCTAGTCTCTCATTCTTTGCGTTAATTTAATTTTCTCATCAACGTTTGAAAATATATGTAAAATGGAAAAATATGTCTCTTGACGAACAAAAATTTTTCGTGTTAGAGATAACCTTGTCTATTTATCAACGCGCGCGTTTATAGTAGAACTGTATTAATCGCAAGCAAAACGACTACTAGTTCTCTTCCAGCAGATTAACGTTTTTTCCATGTGTCTTTTTTTTTTTTTTTTTTTTTTTTTTTTTTAGTTCGAACTGAAGATCAATTAATTTTAATAGATATTTGTCATTGTTAGGATTTGTCTAGAAAATCTCAAGGTAATATATGTACTTTATATTGTGATCATATTAAAGACGACATAAGTTTGGGAAACAAAATGCAGTTTAGTTCTTATATTGATATATATTACGTCTGCATATCAAGACAAATCTTATTATATTTCAGTTTAAATAAATATTTGGATTAACCGTTCATTTTTGTACAACTTATCATGTCGTGGAAAAGGGATAGAAGCAAAATACTGATATATTACTTTCACGATAGCAGATTTTATTTTTGGCATGGCATCAAATGATATACAGTATTGCTTAAATTATTGACCGTTTACTTTACAAGTCTCATTATTGTAGAATATGCACACAGTTCTCTGCTATATAAAAACGTGTTCAAGATATACATATTTAAAGTCAACGAGACAGGTCAGAATTAAGACAAAAGTAGTCAAAAAAAACTACAAACCTTTGTTTGGTCAAATCCACGTCTTGCAGGTATTTGCTCATACCAAGTTGCAATCAAAATAAAGCTTGCGTGAAACGAATCAAGATTTCCAAATTTTCTCACGATATTCTCGATGTTCGAAATAATGTTCGTATTGTCAATGAATTCTTTAATATTAAGTATGTGATAAGTTCTATAAAACACCGGCCCCGACTTCATGCGGTCTATTGGTGCATAAAAAGGTGCAAGTAACAATCTCTTCTGACCAAATCTTTTGACTGCCCTCCTGTTACTGGGAGATGTTGGATTGCTGAATTGAGTATCAAAGCTCACATAACCAAACGAGCAAACCTACAAAATATTGAATTTGATATAACATCATTCCCTGAATAATCACTTTACACATCAGAACATTCATTTTACAATCATAAATTAATGTTTTGTCAGACATTTGTTCGCATAAAAGATTAGGAATAGAATATACTCGTTTTTTTTACATTAGCTTCGAAGTAACCCAGCAGCAGTACAAAATCTATTTTACCAACTGTCTGCTATTGCAAGTCAATACAATATTACTTATATCGACATCTAGCTGCATAGAACAAAAAATGCAGAAAATATTTGTCAGTTAAAACAAATACGACTGAGATGGTTTATGGTTCATTTAAAACATATAGTGCTATTCACCTAACAACTGAAAATAATCAATGGCAAATGTTCTGCCCGTAAAGTCAAACACAGTATGGATACAGCAAAATGCTTTAAATAATCCTAGACAAACTTTATATTAAACAAAATATTGATAACTATAATTACTTAAGCATAATACTGCTAAATGATTGTTTCGATATTTCTGGACTGATCATCAGTCTTGGAAATACTTGCTTAGCCCCAACTCAAACCTTTGTTCATATGCTGCGTTCATCTGCGAGAAGAATTAGCATTTACTTACATATAAGTCGGTGTGCATTTTGCCATAAATTGGAAACCCTGCTGCAAATGAAACCTTTGGTCCACAAATAGATCTTGTTTTAGGTATGGTTTTATCACCTACGTCAGTCCCAAATGGCATCAGTGGCACTAAGTGTTTAAATATATATCATGTTATGACTTAGCTAACTGAAGGTAGTACACCAGCTACGTAAAGTCACAAATTCAAATCCACACTTGCGTTAGCTAGCCTGAATGCGTCATCTGATTAGACAAGATTGGTGTTTACATATCATGCATATTATTCATTTACATTCAGTTTGGTTTTCATTATATATATACAGACCTAAGATTTCTTATCTTAGGCTATGATGATTCCGAAATGCAAATATCACCATATAAATGACAAAACATTTCGAGAAATATCAAACGGTTTTGTATAATTAGACTTTAGCACAACTATGTTGGTTGAAATGTGTGTAAAAACAACAGTATATATATTATATAACTGAAGTAAAAAGAATATGCAAATGATTTATATGCAATGTGTATCCTGAAAATTAAAGCACTCACTTGTATCACATTTATTTGTGCGAGTGTCATAAATTCCGGTAATACATGTACAGACAAAGTTGATGCAGTTTGAATCCTCAAGTAAACAATAATCTTTGTTTTGACAATATCCACCTGCAGCAGCTTAAATAAACGAGTCAAAAAGAAAACAATATTAAACTATTGCAACTAAAAATAAGGATTTTTTAGCAGGGTAACATTCTTTTCTTATTTATTCTTCAACACTAACGTTTCATTGGAGAACTTTTTAATAGTACAAACTAAATGTGCGATAGCTGAAAACAAGGTTACATGAAATAAATGAAAAACATACAAGAAAACATTTTGGTCAATTTTGGACATTTTTAGTGTTTACCGTAAGCTTCTTCTTAGTCTTTTGTTTGTTTTGTTTTGGGTTTAACGCCGTTTTTCAACAGTATTCCAGTCATGTAACGGCGGGCAGTTAACCTAATCAGTGTTCCTGGATTCTCTACCAGTACAAACCTGTTCTCCGCAAGTAACTGCCAACTTCCCCACATGAATTATCAGAGGTGGAGGACTAATGATTTCAGACATAATGTCGTTTATCAAATAGTCACGGAGAACATACGCCTCGCCCGAGGATCGAACTCGTGATCCCGCGATCCGTAGACCAACGCTCTTACCTACTGAGCTAAGCGGGCGGGCTTCTTCTTAGTCACTTCTTTATTATGGATTAATAAAGTACAAGTTCTATTTGTACATGAGTTTACGTGATTTGGCGGGAGTGCAACTAGATCAATGTGAAAGAGTTGTGACTGTGATCAAAATTTTACAACTGTGTTACAATCGAGCCAGACGAAACTTGGCTTGTACAATGTAATAACGATGAATACATTTGTCCATATTACAAATCTAAATCTTAGTTTCATTATACTCACATTTAGCCACACATTCCGGAGCGTCATTACTCCAGTCTCCGTTTGCTCCACATACGGAGTATTCTTCGCCAACAAGCAAAAACCCTTCGTCACATTTGAATCTTATTTCAGCATTGTACATTGTGCCCTGAATATCATCAATGTCTCCATTTGCTGGAGCAGTAGGTGGTCCGCAATCTTACCAAAATATCAATTACTAAGTATAATAACATCATAAACAAACACAGCAAACGTATTTGATATATTTCACGTTTTTCGTGTGTTTGATTAATGGGTTAAAACCGACTTACACAATGTAACGTCTTTGCCGAAGGAACACTTGTGTAATAATACTGTTATACCAAAAGAACTTAAAAATTGGAGAATGTATGAACTTTAAACATTATAATAATTGAAACCGTTAACATTAATGAACCAACAACAGTCTTGTAATAGGGTTTAGATTACATGTAAAATTTGGTTCACACTTTACGTTCAATGGTCGGTCACAAGATCAAAATTTAATACACCCATTTTGCCGTAATTTTATCTTAGGCAAAGGGTAGCAAATTTCAAGATGACATGGTCTTTGGAAAATGTAAAATTTCATTTTATAGCAGTTTCCTGGTTAAATGTTAAATGTTTTTTACTGATATAATTTATGTCAATGTATAAATAGTTTGCGTAGTTTAAATTAAAAAAAAGATGTATTTATCAGTTGTTTATTTGCCCGAAGCAAAAAAAAAAAAAAAAAAAAAAAAAAAAAAAAACAGCACGTTTCTAAACATTTATTATATAGAATATTTCCAAGCGTTCGTTCTTAATTGCTATAAAGCTCGGTTGAATTTATAGATTTGTAAAAGTAGCACCTTTGATCAATGTATAAATAAATGAATGAATGAATAAAGTACAACAATAAACTTCATCAAATTATGATATATTTAAAAATGTTTTGAATTATATTCTTTAGAAACATATAAATTAGCCCTACCAAATAAATTACAAGTTGGTTCATCACTCCACAAACCGCCATTATTACATGTAATGAGACTGTCTCCCTTGAGTTCATATCCAGTATTGCATTCTATCTTCGCAGTACTTCCAAAAACATAGCTATTCTTTCCATCAGACTCAGTTGTACGTCCATTGCTGGGCGTGGGATCACTGCATACTTAAAATGTACCGATTATTTCGAATGAAGCGAGCAGTTAATGCGCTCGTAAACAACGCTCGAAAAAAAATTAATATAATTCATTTTTATTCCACTACTTTGTCCTTAAATGTATGAGAATGTTGCTACGTTAGAAAATCACTATCATTTGAATCAGAAGAAATAAAAAACGTGGCAGAGAAACAATTTTACAAAAATAGGAGATGCGGAAGACATGATTATTATAATTACACATATAACGTCATGTTGAAACAGGTCCCGGGAATCCTAAAACTGGTGTAATTGGAGTATTTTAATATTTTCAGCAACAAGACTATCAGTCTACAACGAACAAACCTTAGTTACATGCAAGAAAGTTTGCACAACAAAGTAGAGAGAAAGTTCATCAGGACGTTCTTTTTTAAACGCTATTATATTCAAAAATTGAAACCGTTCGGATATTTCTTTTCATTTTAGAGTCAGTGATCCATATATTCAACGAAGTGGAATGATACGCACACGTTGAAATAAATTTCTATAGATAGATATTGTTTACGTTCTATAGCACGTTTCTGTGCAGATCTTGTTTAAGTAATTTGACTTATAGCAACGCCTGAGCGAAACAAATCGGATCCGTAAGCCGGGTCAATTATTTCACGAAAGGTCTATTATATTGTAATAGTCTGGTAAAACATTCTATGACAAGATATATAGAATATCATTTTGCTGTTCCATCCTTGAAAAAAGTCGTAGCAGAACCGTTGGTGTTGATCTAAATGTTGTAGACAACTTTTTGTGGATATCAAAAAAGACGGCAAACATGACGAATTCTGGACGGTATTTTTTTTATTTTTCTTTTGTATGACTTGAAACATATTCAAGCAAGCAAGTTAAGCACCGTGATATATGTTCTACTCAAAAGCTGTCTGACTTACCTTGCAATTCGCAAACCGAAGAATAGTTCCAGTCAGCACGTTCCCCTGTTCCAGTACAAGTAGCAATTGATGAACCATTTAGATCATACCCGTTATCGCACTCTATAGTGGCAATAGAACCCACTGATGTCCCCTGAGATGTATTCACATTTCCATTTGGTACTGACAGCAAACCACAATCTAAAAGCAATACTTGATTGTGCAAAGCAGTGCTCTATTATGTATATCTTGTTTTTAAGCAAATATCAGTATCAATCAAAACAAGTGAATTAATTATTACCATGCGAAACGAAATCCCCTAAAGACAGATGATGAGTTTTCTTAACTGCAGGATAAACTACTGATGTGATGTCTACCATTTATGTTGTACAATAATATTGTACTGTACTATATATGTACTTTGTTATAAGATACATTGTTTGGGTTTGAAGTGTACATGCATAAAACTCTACATCATTAGCATTTAAGTGTATCACAAAAATGCTGTTCAAGTATTGTAAACATTAAATGGTCATAAATCGGTCAGTTTTTTCTAAGCCCGCGTTGTATTTGTTTGCAAATGTTCTTCAAAATTTAGTATTTGTATTAGTTTCAAAATAAGCTCTTTGAACACATCAAATTACAATTAATATTTAATAAAACTGTAACTTTTACCCGTTGCATCACAGACTGGAATATCGCTCCATGTTCCATCCCCTTGGCAAATTATTGTCGCATTTCCAGAGATATTGTAGCCTGTTTCACAACTTATAAATACCAAAGAACCATATGTTGAATCAGAACTGTTCCTGGATCCTCTTTTGGGAGTCGGGTCTCCACAATCTTCAAATATGACGTTGTTTAAATTGATTAAAATGAGATGTTAAGATATATGCGATGACAGAGTGCATTGCAAATTATAATTTTCATTTCAAGAGACACACTTCTGGATTTATATCACAATTAGGAAGTACTGTCAATTGTGTGTATGAAAAGTAAAAAAAAATCAAATCTAATTTAATGAGTTCAATGCTAAACATATTGATAAAATTCTTAAATAGTCATTTAGTCTGTAAATATGTAGAACATGTATATTCTCAACTGAGTTAAACTTTAGTTTCGTAGTATAAATGTAATAAAATATAACAGTTATTTATCGATATATTTAGATAACAGCTTCATTTTACGTGTTTGAAATTATGACATTTATAAATGTTCTTTTACGCTTAATTGCGATGTCAGACACTTTGAATACACCTATTTTCACAGCTGGCATACGGTTGTTATGATTCTTGTATATATGAAACATTTTTTAATCTTTATATTTTAAATATACTTTCAAATGCGCTACTCTTGTTTCGGTGAATCCTTAGAAAATAAAAATTCTGCTTTTCGATTCTCAACAGTAGGAAGTTCGTCGTTCAATGAGAAAAACGTCTGAACTTCAAAATAAACATCATGTTATAATTTCGTCTAGGTCAATATAATACCGATTAATTCACAGGCAGGCCACTCTTCCCACGTGCTATTTTCCAAACACGATACTGTTACACTTCCGTCTGGAATGTAACCATTGACACAGCTGACAACTGCATTCTCACCAAATGTCGTTTTATTATTGTATAATGTTACAACGGCATTTTCTGGTTCTGGTAGACCACAATCTGCAACAAATAGTTAGTGCAAATGGGATGAAAGTCATGTAAACTAAGACTTAAAATATGAATAAGATAAGTAAGAATAACACACTAAAAGAATTTTTACAGTAAATTTCTCATTCCGATCAAATTTTGAGGTTTTGTAAACTGTAAATATAACAAACTATGAAATTCGTGTCGTCCACTCGCTGAAACTAATCTACCGTTGTTTCTGAAATATTTTAAGACATCTATTATTTAATATATGAACTATTATATAATGATTGATGTAAATGGTAATAATTTCTAATTATGCAGATCATTTAGACTAAATATATCTATTGAGATTAAATTACCAAGTAGTTATAAAAAAGTAAAATAAATAGTCTACAACGAAGTATAGATACATTCGTACCGTTAATTTCACATACTGGGTTGTCAGTCCACGATTCATTTGCCTGACACGTAATGATCGCATCACCAAAAATTGTATACCCTGGTTTGCACCAAATATTTACAACAGCTCCATTAGTTGAATCTGTGTCATTTCGGAACCCATTTTCAGGTGTTGGGTCACCACAGTCTTTGTTGAAAAGAGAAAGTCAGAAATATAATCAACTTTATCCATTACGGAATGTTTGTAAACTTTCTTGCTTTTATAGACACCGAGGTTCTACATGTATTATTTCACATGCTGGAATACCCTTTTCTATTCTGAATGCGTCTGATAATGTTAAATATTAATCAGACATTGCAAACATTCGATCGTCGACATCAATAATTGTACACAATTTTCAAGTGAAACAACCATAAGTATAAAGAAGTATAAATAGGCGAATGGTATCAAGCTCCATTTTTGTATAGCACTTCATTCTGTGCTTGAAATTTATATCGGTATCATGTTTACAAAAGCAACATACTATTTTAAAACACCGCCTTTCAATGAATTAAAATTTGTATGATGTTTTAGGTTTTTTAGTCATATTGACATGAATTTATAGTTTAACTGAATAGCCCAATCTCAGTTTATTGGTAGAAGATAAACCTATGTGAGTTTTTACAGAATAATTCAAGCATAGTGGTTATATTTAATACTACAAGCAAACCAGGCAGATTTCTCAGATAACATGTTCATTTAAATAGGTGGTTAGTGCCTACTAAATTCTGTAAAAAGATCCTTTGGAAGCAAAGAATGCAACCGAGAAGTATAATAACAGACTCGATTTGATTGAGCCTGTTCATGAGAGGTAATGAAATGCGCCTATAAGCACCGACTTAAGGCGAATTATATCACTCATATGTTGAATGAACTCAATGATCCAAACAACACTCATAAAGGGACAAATGATGCAATGTTAGGGACCCCTCGTTTTGTTGAAAGATAATCTTATATACTACATATGACCTGTTTAGGCCACCATATTGTGATACAGTATCAACTGTAAAATGTTTCACTTGAACTCTGATTCTATTATTGTTATCCATCAATCAAACATTCATTGATAGTAAAATTGAAATTACCTATTAATTTACAAGTTGGTTGGTCACTCCATGCGCCATTTTGACATGTTATTATCGAATCACCAATAAGAATGTAATTCTCATTACAATATATTCCTATTACAGCTCCTTCGTTCGACATGGTTGAGTTACTATATCCGTTTGCAGGTATCACATTTCCACAGTCTAAATGTAACAAGCATGTTTAATTTATTATAAATCAACATATTTAATATATTAGAAATTTAAAGATAAAAACAAAACAATCACAAGATATCATACATCCAAATGTTAAGGAAAAAATTCAAATAGAGCTACTCTGTTAAGGTTTTGCTCCGCAGTATAATTTATACTCCCTACCTGTACAAACAACGGATACGTCATTTGAATGATAACAGTTATCATACGTAACGTAAGAGCAATTGCTGATGTGGGTCGCATTTTCATCACAGCTGAGATCATCAACAAAAATAGGGCCTGATCCTTCTCCAAAATGTGCACCAGGATAAAATGCTATCGCACCTCTATATTAAAAATGTCAAAGTAAAAGAGGTTATTAATTATATCTAATTTCTTACCTTAGAAACATCTGTTGCAATATTTGTTTTCAGTGTCGATTTCATTTCAATTTATTTTAACATGATCTTTCGTTAATGTAGTAATTCGTTTGATATTACATGCCTTTTCTTAATAAAAGTATAAACAACTTGCTTTTACCTATTACATAAATATGATACAAAATCTGTGCAAATACTACATTTGAAAACATTCTAGCACATAGCAAATTATATTTTGCAGAGTAGAAAAGGTCAGTTCTCAAAATAAAACACTATTCTGTGTCATTCTTTTTGAGATGTTACATACTTACATGTGCTTATGATTACAATGATGATACAGGCGAGAATATTTTGAAAAAAAATATATGATGTCAATGAAAATTCTCTTTAGCGAAAATAATATAAAGACTTCCTGATGTAGTAGTTTTTGAAATACCAACAATTCAACTTACGCAAAACCAGCCATTGAACAAATTACTTCTGCTTCATTCATTCCAAATGAATGATCACAGACTGTTCCCCATGTATCCATTGAATTGATTTCAACACGTCCACGTGACAAAGATTCCCCGCCAACAAGACGAATGCCGGTTATTGCTAGCGGATAACCTGAGAGAAACATTGAAGTATCAAGAAAGGCTTTGGAAATTAACATGTTTTGACGTGTTCGATGTAATTAATCTTAGGACATAGGATTTAAAGCAGTCTCAAATCTGACCACTGTTTCAACAATGAGGCGATGCTTTTTTCGTAACTGTATCAAGTACGCATACACCTACATGAAAGACAATTCGCTGCTATTGTGACAGGCTCATTTTTATGAGCATGTTCCATAAATCAAGACAATTGCAGATTATGTGTAGCTTGTGCTGATATCTCGTTTTTGTGGTGAATTACTCAATATGTTTACGCTTCGCAAATTTGGCAAACCTTGATGCATTTAGACTTAACATGATTTTGGTCAGTTTTGAAAACAGAAACATTTACATAAAGCTCTCCCTAAAAGGACATTACTCATTATGCTAGAAAATAGTTATTTCATATGAAAGGGAAATAAAATTTCAATCTCAACAAAAATGTTAATTTTTACTGTTGCCAGTTCATACACAATATGGTTTTTTATATGTATCACATGTCACAAAGATATTTTTTCATAAATATGAGTTTCGCTGTTTAGAAGAGATTATTGAAGAAAACTTATTATAAAGTTGCAGTACGTACTGTATTCTCTGCATTCACCTTCTGTTACCCATTGGTTGGTATCATTGTTACACGTCAGTGTAAGGGTACCAACATATGACTTGTAATATGAGCAGTCTGCATATAAGGTGGATCCATTAATAGTAAAGTATCCTACGCCCCAATGTGAGTTGTCCGGTTCGCCACAGTCTAGATATTTAAGCGTAATTTGGTGTTATTCGTAAATAGAAGAAAAAGAATTCTTATTGTAATCGGCTTACTTCAATGTGTCAATGCATGTTTTTTGTAGACAAGTTATATGAATTAGTATTCAGTATTCTCCTGCCTACAAACACAATATAAATGATTGGTGTTTTAAAGGTCATTATCTCTGACACTGCAGGTGAACATAATGCTTTAATCAATCGTTTGAACAAAACGGTCCTTCCAATCATGACTTTTTATATCTAATGTCGTAAGATAAATCAATGGTATCTTATTTGTATCATAAATGTGATTCAAAATAACAGTAAAACGTGTTTTACACATGTTTCCTCATTTCAGTATTTTTTTATGAAAAGAAATATATTCCTTATCATGCTTGTAAATAATGATACAGAGAAGGACGAAATTGATCATTCCATACCGTTGCATACAACAGACGTGTCTTGTTCATGGGTGCACCTGTCCGCTATCTCGTATTGACAGTTACTGATAAAACTACTTGAACAATATACGTAATACACTGGACCACTGCCTTGACCATATCTGGCACCAGTAAAGTATTGTGTGGCCCTAGGATAAACAGGAAAGTGTAATATTAAAATAAGTTTAAACACAAGTTCGAAAGCTGCACATCCCCAGATGTGTGCCCTTTGTTTCAACACATTCAACGGGTTTTCATTAGTTAGTAAATGCTATACAAAAACTTTCCACAGTGTTTCCGTGTGTTGACACTTTTTTTATTTATTACAGCACTCATTTAATCAATGTATGATACGTAGAAAATTTTCAAAAACGTTAGGCATGCATGCTGTTGAACTATATCTTATGCATAATCCAGTGGTTAGAAATCTTTACTTTTATTACTTCATATGAAATTGGATATTGATAGCTTAATGGGAGGTAAACAAAGACAACAGATTCCATAAAACCTTCTTCAATGTTCAATAACACTTAAGCCTTTGTCAAACATTAGAAACACAATGTACATTTAAAACCCTGAAAACCGGACCCCGTCCGGAACAAGTCCCAGTTATGTTTTAAAAGGGTATACAAAGAAATTAACATTTTACGGTGATGACAAAATATGTGACAGCCACATTGTAAACAAAGGCATTATGGGTATTTAACTACTTAAAATACATAGCCAGAAGTAAATATTTAAGTGCTTCATTTGTTTCGACTTGTGAAACTCACCGTTTTCCTAGCATGTCGCAAAAGGCGTTCGCTTGTAAAAGCTCAAAATTGTGGTCACATATAGTACCCCAAGTACCATTTACTTTGATTTCCGCTCGACCATCGAAAGGACCAGTCCCATTTACAAGTCTGGCGTCTGTTACATTAAGATCCTCTGCAAATAATTAAACAGATAATTAAACATTTTACGTGTGGTGTATTAGATTTGACTTTACGGCTAGTTAACACTTTAAAGGTAATTGATTTTGTTATTGTTACTTTTTAGGTAAATTTGTTCTTATTTATTGATAAAAGTTGCTAGTTTTTTTTATCTGTTATCTTAAGCATTTTAAGTAACAAGCAGTTGTTAAACTTAGAAGTAACAATAGATACATACAATGAAATTCTGTCTTGCTAAGTTTCTGTCATTAGAATTGATATTACTTTAACTGGTGTTAATAATTCTTTCTTATATTAGAAACGGTTTCAGCTTGAAATGACAGTTGTTTCACAGTTATATGTATTTTTCTGAAAATGTATGCATTAAATTACTATACAATATGTCTACATACAAACAATTCCGTTTTAAAAATGCAGATGCTAAATCAAAAGCGTAATGCTAATTAAAAGTAATTTACCAAGGCATATAACTGATACGTCTTCAGAATGTCCACAGTTATGGTCAGGTGAATAGTCACATTCATGTAGATGATATTCATCACCATTGCACGCAAGGTCGTCGATAAGTATTTCTCCAGTTCCGCGTCCAAAATAAGCATTATAGAAATAACGAACGTTTCTGCAAAACAAATAAAAACATACTATAATAGTTTTGTGAAAGCTCTTTTCCAAACGTTTTTCAATAAATGTCATCAATGTAACATTTACACCTAGATATTTAAAAACTAACATTTCATTTTTCAATGATAAGTGTTAATATTACTAGTCGGTTTCAAGTCTCATTTAATCCTGTAACTGTACATGATATATATATATATATATATATATATATATATATATATATATATATATATATATATATATATATATATATATATATATACAGTCGAATACCGTTACCTCGATATTCAAGGGACTATAAAATTTGCATCGACGTATCCGAAGTTCGACGTAACGATATCGACTATCTGGGACTATTTTGTACTTGTGTCGGACGTCTATATTGTCATTATATCCAATGCTTTTTTAAGAGGGCTTGACAGGGGAAATGAATAATATAAAACGTAAATACGATTTTAGTTTTATTTACAAATAAAACATCTCAATTAAATACATACATAAAGCATTTTAATTTTTCAAAATATACATTTAAACATTAGCATTTTTGTTCCTTCCCTAAACAAGTCTGAAACGTTCCTAGTTGATTAGTCATTTTGACTGTGCTTCAATAACGAAAATTTGCCAGTTAAATACGCATATTGTTACTCAATCCTAAATAGCAGACTTTACTGCGTCAAACAGAAAATATTTCATCCAAATTAGTTGTTATATTTGAAAACAGTTTTCCTGCTTACTTTATAAAACTAATTATTGAGAATTAAATGCAAACTTCCTGACATTTAAATTGGATTAAAGATTAAATAACAAACAAAACAAGCACACAAACTAACTTGAATATGATTAATACATCGCCGGACAACAATAGATTGATTTTCACACCTTACAAATAACATGGATATTTTTTGTCAAGCTGTGATATCGACGAAACCAGGTGTAAAAACAGTACAGGTAAGTTTACGGGACTGAAAAATCTCATCGAGCTAAACAAAATATCGAGCTAATCATATCGAGGTAATGATAAATAATTACATTAAGATAAATAGAGAAAAATCGGGACCGACTCAAACACATCGTGCTAACCGGAGTATCGAGCTAACCGATATCGAGGTAACGATATTCAACTGTATATATATATATATATATATATATATATATATATATATATATATATATATATATATATATATTCAAGTCAAAAACAGAAAACAGGTAGTCAATATAATTAAAATTACATGAAAAAAGGAACTAATAACTACACACAGGTATATTTAATTCACATGGTCACGGATAGAAACGTAGTAATCCGTATCGATCCGTACATAAGCCGTACGGATTGGTACGGATTGAGACGGATTACTACTTTAAGGTACGGTTCAGGTACGGATCGATACGAATTACTACGTTTCTACCCGTGGCTAAACGTAGCTATCCGCGCCGTATGTGTGACTGTTGTATTACTTACGTTCGGTAAACAGATTTCGTACATAAAAAAGACAGATGCACCAGTCAATAATTATTACTTCTGGTATTCTTCATCCAGATGTAAACAAAAACACAGCTATCAAAATATTTGTTCAGATATCTTTTCTCAATTTCTATAAACAATTAATATGAAATAAATCATACAATGACAAACTCACGAGTACGAGACATTATATCCAAGCATTCGACAAACAACTAATGCATCTGTAGAACCAAAGCTGTCATCACATACTGTTCCCCATTCACCTCCAATTTCTACTTCTACGCGTCCCTGTCGACTACTTATAGTACTATTAAGACGAATGTTGAATGGATATTCTAAAATTCAGACGGAAGTGTCAGTTATCTATATTAAAGCTAGTTAAAAATATTTCACAATGCCAGTTAAAATTATTTGTCTCGCGGACTGATGATTTGATATCACTGTAAAAGCAGAAATTTTCGCGAGAGTTTAATTTTCGCTACAGTTGTGATGCGCTACATATCGTGTCATATATTCACCATTAAGATAGTTCAAAATCAAGTACATGTAGCATACCATTTACAATTTCGCTAATATTTAAACCTCGAGAACATACTCAAAAGTTCAAATTCGCGAAATTTTGACCTAGCGAGAATATGTGCATTTAAGTATGGCGTTGCTTATATCATCAAATAGTCGCATGATGCTTGATACATAAAATTACGACGGAAAAGTTTAAACTCTTTCGTCATATTTTAATAGGCATTGTCGAATAAAAAAAATCAAGACCATCTTGTCGTTTTCTATAATGTCCAACTCCAGGTTGACAAGTCCTAGGACCATGTTCTTAATGCTAAGCGCAAAGCGAGAAAGCTATTGATACAATTTTTCACGCCTTTTGCATGTCTCTGCAAGGGATCGAACTAGGCCTGTCATTGATTTGGTCTTAGGCATATCCACGATACCAATATATCAGAAGACAAATATCGACGATACATCGATATATCGATTATTACGTTAGATTAACAACCTATTTGTTCCTGTAAATGCTATTTTAAGTTTTATTGCCTACTTTTCATATTACTGTTTGATTGTGTTGTACTTGTTTCTATGAAATAAAAGAAATAAATAAAAAATAATAAAATCTTTCATTTTTATTTTACCTTCACTTCTCTTTTACAGTTATCTAACTTTACAACTTTGTGAACTTAATTGTTTTTGAGGGTCTAAGTGTTTATCTGGATAGTTTTGTTCTCTCTGTAAAATATCGATTTTTGAAAATGGGAATCGATAATCAATCGACAAAAATATCGTTGATACATCGTTATCGTTTCTATCGATGACAGCCCTAGATCGAACCCACGACCTCTGCACTGGAAGCTGGCGCTCTACCACTAGTCTACCATTGTGAGAAAAGCAGGACTAAGAGCACGTGAATTATAGAAAACTGGCAATATTTCTAAGGTATATTTAGACTATGAATAAATTGCTTGCAGTTGTCAAAGTTTTAAATAAGACGTGTTAAAAGCAAATTGTAAGATAAAACATCGAACATCGAACTAATATTTTAGATATATCACATTCAGCCAACTTGAAGATGTCTAGGTCAGGAAGGGTTGCAATGTCACTAGAAAATTCGTTCAAAGGGTTGATATTTTAAAAGAACGAGTACATGTAACTGTCTGAGGTAGCTTATAACTGTCAGACTGAGTGAGAGTGAATGCATATACCTGGTAAGTCTGACAGACATTTGTATGAAAGATGGAGGGTTAAGTGCTACAACGTTGTGGTAAAGTTTTTACAACCTAATGACTCTATGGTATATAGACATCCTTATTTTTCGAATATTATATGCATTAGATAAGTTTACATACGTCTGCATATACACTTCTTTGTTATAAAAGTGTAATTATTATATCAATTACATAATACCACGATACTTTACCAGAGCATATAACTGATACGTCTTCATTATGCTTACAAGTATGTACATAGTTACACTCGTTTAGGTGACATTCATCACCATTGCACTCAAGATTATTAAAATATATTTTTCCACTTCCGGGTCCAAAATAAGCTCTACCAAAATACTGAACGTGTCTGTAAAACAAGTAGAAGTATTTTATGAAAATGTTGTCAGAGTAGTTCCTCGAACGTTTATTTTTTCGATGAATCAAGTTTTGCATTAAATCTATTCAGGTATATAGAAATGTTTCCTTTTCCTAAGATAAGCACCAATGTTTACAAGTTTATTAATTTTGGTGTCTTGTTAAACCACTGGTACTGTGGAAAATGATGTTTCCTTATCAATGTCTTGAAAAACAAGAATCCAAAATAATAGAAAACGGGTCGTCATTTGAAAGGAATACGTTATGTGCAAACGTTAATAATTAAATACATGTATTTACAAATCACGCGACCGATTGCTGAAAAACAAAATCCTCGCCTATCAACCAAAAATTGCTCATTTTTCGGATATCTTAGAAATTATACAAAATTACACCTTTGAGTATAGCACTCAAGAAGTAAGTTAAATTGCCCTATGAAAATAGTAATATTTTTTTTTCTACTGGTGTTAATGATGTTATATTTATTACATCTATCCAAGTCAAGGTTAAGGGTCGAAAAGCGATAAAGCATATCATAGAGAGAGAGATATATATCCTTCATGGTATTCTTCAAATTAACGGCATCTATTACAATTTAATATGACATGATATGTTATGTCAAACTCACGAGTACATGTACGAGATATAAAATCAAAGCAGTCGAGATACTTCAAACGCATCTGCAAGACCAATGCAAGTCCATTTATGGAAACAAAAAAAATATGAAATAAAGCATGTTATGTCAAACTTATGAGGCCGAGATATTAAATCCGAGCATTCGGCATACAATTAATGCATCTATATGATCAAAATAGTCATCACATATTGTTCCCCATACACCTCCAACTTCTACTTCCACTCGTCCCTGTCGACTACTTATAGTACCGTTAAGACGGATATCAGTAATAATCAATGGGTATGATACAATTGAAACACAAAAACTAGCTTTATATATTTTTATGTAACCCAATTCAAAGTATCTTATTTTGTATGTAAACAATGTTTGTCTCGCAAACAGGACATTATAGCCACATAAACGCATTATGCCTGATTCATACGACTACGATGAATAAGATTTAAATGATCATTTTCGAATAAAAATTAACGAGAACGTTTGGTTCATTGTCTGAATTACTACGGCTCAACGTTTGATGCTACTGTCGAATCGCACTAATTAACATCAACTTCCTGGTTTAGCTGTGTATCTGCACTTTGAGCCATGGTATATCAGAAATAAACTACAGGAAGGCCTAGATTGTTATAATAATTACCCCACTTATCAGGTTATAATTTATATTATACTGTTACCACGTCAGCTTTTACAAAATGAAATACTTAAAGAGTTTGTGGAAACGAGGATCATCTACACGAACAAAATCAATCCGTAATACCTCTGTATAATACATATTTTGTAAATTGTGTCAAAACATATACTAGTAACAAGCGCGAATTTGGAGTTTGAAACGATATGCTTTCGTTCTTTCCCTTCATACCATTCTTTTGCAATAGCTGCTTTATTTCTATTTACGTTTTCACTATGATATATATTAAGTGGATCGTTTTCAATATTTTTATTGTCTAATATCCATATGTCTGTCAGTCAATTTTTGTACAGGAACAATATGATTAAGATGACAAATTTATTTTGCAATAAACCAATAGTTGATGTATAGATATAAAGTGCTTTTAAAATTATGCACACAAAGGTTCTTAGACTAATAACAGAGGCAATGTATAAGAATTGTCGAATGAAATAGAATTTGATGAAATTCACTTTTATTATAAGTCCACTAGGTGGCGTTCATTCATCGTTTTTTTTTTCTTCTTGTTTTACATGACGCTAAAAGTTCATTCGTAGACGACAATATTCATAAAATTGTTATGCATCCTTCGAGTTGCTAACACACAAATGTTATATTTAACCCAGTTATATTTAAACAGCTCATTTTTCAATACATTTTGCTTCGAAGATATATCGCATCTTTATATACCTGGTATATCTGATCTATAACCTTCAAAGAGACCGTTTGAAGAACAAGAATAAATCATTTTGCTTCATAAAACATGTAGGTAGTGTTTTCTTACTTCTGTTTACACAAATATCAAGAAAAAGGTGGAGTATATTAAAAGAAATTTGGGAGAGTCATCCACGTGCATTTATAGTGAAGCAGCAAATTAGCGTTCAAAAAGTTGACATTGTTGGTCAACTACATATTAAATAAAAAGGTAAATATCTTATTGATCAACATGAGAGGAGAGTTTATGTGGTACGCTTAAAAATTTGATCTCTGGAGATGACGTCATCAATTTAGGATCAGTTGTTGTACCACTTGCAGTGTTTAGATTATAAAAAATGTACATAACATTATTTGTTTTATAAAATTTAAAATTAATAAATTAAATTGATTTTTAACAATCATTCATTATTTTTTAATGCAGGTATTTCATCATAATTAAATCAATAAAATGTCGGCATCTTTCGTAAAAAAGCTTTTCCCCATTTTTGTAGACTGGTCAAGGGTCCTCTTTTTGAACAGTGAATCGATTTATTTGAATTAGTAATGTTTGTGAATTTCACATTTTTATAGAAAAATTAACATAGGTGAAAAATGTAGATATATCTATAAGGGTGTAGGATGTTTTAATTGTTATTCTGCGCGCAATATTAGCTGTTGAACTTTTTACCCTCTTAAAAAAAGTACATGTACGAATGCAAGTCTATTTAGATTGGTTTTCGAATTTATCCGAACAACAATATTATAGAAGAGTAATTACCGGGAACCATTACAAGTGACGCTTTTAAACAGCCAATGACAAGAGTTTTATCACGTGACAAAAAGTACGCGAAATCTTTGCCGCCATATTTTGTTAACAAGCGAGCGCACTAAAGTCAGATAAAATGGTAAGGGGTATTTTGGGGAATTTCTAGTTCTATAAATAAACGTCGGACTTCAATATTTTACGATTTTGACATTTCATATAGTCCGATGTTTTATCGAAATTATAAATTTCCCTTTAGAGCGTTCCGCAAAATATCTTGCGGGAGGTTTTACAAGTTCAATGTGGAACTGACTGAAAAGCGATAACAAAATACCAACAACGGACAAAGAAACCTAGTTTACACACCAATTGAACATACTGTCTTACTGAAAATATTGAAGATATGTCCGCACTCTCAAAGTGAAATTTACATCCATACACTTTCACAACACAACACGAAACTGTCAAATCTTCTGTATTATAAAGAATGATTTTAGACGAAAAAAAAGTCTCATGGTCGGCTTTGAAAAAAAATGCGGCCGGTTACTAACGTATTGTCTATCTAGTATGCATATGTTTATTATCGATGGATGTAACCAGCATTTATTGGTTTTAATTTAATTAGAAGTTATTTCAATAAATTATTAGTTCATATCAAAGCAGTTTGAAAGGCTAGTCCACGTGTATTCGGCGGTACCCATGAGTTAAATAATGGCCGCAGATTTTTCACTAGTGCCGTAGGCTAAACGTTTTTTTCGTCTAAGCATGTACAATTGATTCTATACATTTATTCAGTGTTGTATTGTTCATGATATTTCATTAAATTACGCTAGAAGAATCTATGTAATGTGTCGGGGAAGTGATTGGAGGTGCAGTTTTCATTACGGAAAACCAATATATCACGTGTTGAGAGTTTTCCTACATTACACTTCAATAAAATAAGGTCGAAATCTGTGCTATGCAAATAGCTGTCATTCGATTAAACTTGACACAGGGACAGGTTGAACGTCCAAATATTAAAAGGCGCCCTGTGCAAGTTTAATGTTATTGAACTAGGGAATTTCCACCTGGGATCAGTATCACCAGTCAAATACAAGAGTGAAGGAACACTGCCAGTACGCTGTCTTAGGTTAAAAGACGAAAGTGGGTTTGCAAAGGTTGCTCTTTTTTACCGACCTAGCCGAAAAGCCATACCAGGCCACTTCTGTTGTAGAATTGGCAGGTGTGTATAAGAAAACACACAATCGGAAGCCTCAACTTGCAGCTTCAAGGGATACATCACACCAGATATATAGGTTTATTTTGTATGCAGGTGTAGTGCAATAAGCTAAATGCTTCAGGCAAACGCATGGTTCACATTACCCAGATGTAGCTGAAGAAATCTAAACCTATGAATATAACACACCAAAATAAAAAATGCAACTCATTGAGCCATAAGTAAGCATAAATTGTTGTTTTCTTGTGTTTTTTTATTGTTTTTTATGTAACTTTCCTATTCTTATAAAAGCATGCAACTTGCATATGTCATAGATAAAATGTGTTTACAGACTTGCATGTAGAGTCATAGTCCAACTAATTGTACGTGATCCACGTAGTCCAAAATATTAGACATGTACATGCTCATTTTACCTTCAACTTTCATTATTTTATTATTTTACATTTCATTTTCAATCTGTATTGTAACGTCTAAAAGGGCCCTAATCAGTAGAATGTAGCATTTTCTCACACGTAAAATATACGATGTACGCAGGTTTAAACAGTTTAGCCTACCGTTATTTATCATATTCTAGTATTATATCGTTTAAATTTACCTTTAAAACCCCTTATATCCAATATATGTCAATTGTGTACAGTTTTGAATACACATTCCGCCATTTTTTCAAGCATATTCAGCAGGTTATAATATATATAGAATCGACTTAGACGAAAACAATTTTCCATGTGAACTATTTGCCAGGTGATCTAGAGGGAAACTATTTCGTCTAAAATTGATTCTCAAAATAAACTGTGTTTACACAACATTCGGAATAGACCGGCAATGTTGCACACCATAAAACAGATACACGGCGATACATACAGTGGAAAGAAACAACTCGATATTTATACATGAAAAGTAACTTTTATTTTGTAATTATTCACATATGCAGTTGAAAAAAGGATTATTTTCGGTGTAAGTAGTGTTCTTTCACTTCGGATTGGGTTATGTTGTTCATAATTTGAAGATTAAAGGCGACATGAAGTGTGTTCGCTTCTCACTACATGTTATAAATGGCGATCCGATAAGACCTGACATAACCGATAGACGTCAAAATGTTAAAATATGTTATGTCAGGTCTTATTGATAGGACTAGTGATCCACGATATTGTGATATTTTTTGCATAGGTCAATATCTTTCCTCCACGTACAACATAGAAAGTACATTTTATGTGTTGAGCCTTCCGCGCTGTTTTCTGGCCATTATTATGTAAAAAAAATCATACTATTACTACTCCCTAGACGAGTAGTTATATTAGTATGATTTTTTACAGAATTACATGTATGGCTCTAGGACTCAAAAATAAGCCATTAAACATAATCCATTCATGTGCCGGACCCTTTTGACACAGACAAGGTGATTTTTAAATCGCATTCTATTAAAAAACAAAAATATTAGTGAAATTTAAAGATACCTGGAAAGAATATCCATTTCTTCCTTCTATTCAATTAATGTTTATATGAAAAAACGGCTAAACACGAGTTTGTCACAGTTTTAAACAACACACCCTAAGGTTTACACAAATTTTACATGGCTCCGATTCGTGTCACGCGATCGATAACGACCAACCGCACTGTCAGCGTGTACTGAGTGTAATGGCGGACGTGCAAATACAGCGACTTAGCCAAACTGAAACATATAGTGTTTACGCTTTATTAACGTGTTTTACTGTTATGTTTAAACCGTAAAATGATTCAGTTTTATTATGTTTTATGATTTCATCGTGTAAATATATTGCCTGATCGTGTTTTTACCTAAATCTAATTTCAACACAGGAAAGGTTGTTCTTGGATTTGACGTAAAGAGAGGGATTATGACCTATCTCGAAAATATCTCAGAATCACTTTTGACGTCAAATTAATTAGACTAGTAGAGTGAATACTCTGGGAACAAAACTAAGACTCTGCATATACATTTTCCAGCTTAATTTGATGTCGTATAGCGGGTTTATTCTCCTTGCAAAACATTCTGCGGTTTTCCCCTAAAATGAGAATAGTTCATTTCTGCATATTATTCATTTCTTGCGACCTTTGAGAAAATCAAGAATTAACTTTTGTATTTTGAAGTAAATTCTGTGCATAGAAAATAGCTGCCACTTTTACTACGCCATAATGAAAGATTCAAATGCATATCGTTCTCTTCAGTTAGGTCTTGGTAGCATTATTTAGGTCGGGATTTTGGACAGTGAAGCTGGCGCAGCTGATTTATGTTAAGTGTGATTTCCTTTCACTACAGTACATAATCAAAACTCAGAGTTAAAAATAAATACTGTAGGTCTAGTGCCGGTAATTCATTTTGAAAGACATTTTCATAAAATGTAATAATTTTGGTAGAGAAATTTACAATTTATTTACAAATATATACAAATGCATAGTCAGTTAACAGTCCATTCAGTTACAACAGTTAAACACATCTTAATTAGTTTGTTTGACGATGATAGTTATGACGATGAGCTGTATGCTTACTTTAAAACCCTTGTTACCCGGATAATACAAAATGATGTGATAACTCCAACATGCTATAAAATGGCCGATCAACGATTTTGAAAATTTCACATCACAAGTGTAAACGTTGGTGGGTGTGACGTAAAATGCGTCGATCACGTCAGAGACCTAGGTGTAACTATGACCAATACACTCAACTTTGACCATCACATTCAGAAAAAGTGTCAGATAGCTCATGTACAGTTACGAAACCTTAGGGCTATATGGAAACATCTCACACAGAAGTCAACTGAATCATTAGTGCATGGATTGGTTCATTCTCACATTGACTTCTGCAACAGTTTATTTACAGAAATTCCAGCCTACCAAATCAATAAACTACAGCGAGTCCAAAATCATGCCGCTAGAGTAGTCAAGAATGCTTCCTATGAAAAACCAAGTACCGAACTTCTGAAAGAATTACACTGGCTTCCAGTTAAGGCTAGAGTCATGTTCAAAGTTTTAGTAATAGTCTTCCGTGTCATCAATGGTACAGCTCCAGTATATCTGAGGGAAATGTTTGTACCTACTCGACAACGATACAGACTTCGCTCACAAAGTGACACTAACTTTAACATCCCTAGACGGCGAACAAAACTAGCAGACAGATCTATGGCAGTCGTTGGTCCCAAATGGTGGAACGATCTGCCTAGCTATCTGAAAAACATTCAGTCTGAAGCCAGCTTTAGATCAAAACTGAAAACACATTTATTTAGGCAGTTTTATGAACAATGAGTGTAGTCTTGTTAAAATACAAAATATTCAGAAGTGGTGTAAAATAGTATTTATATATGTCCAAATCTTTAAATCTAAGTTCTAGAATCCTGTTCATATTTTGTATGTATATATGTTAAATGTGTGTTATGTAATTGTAAAGCGCAATAGAATATTTTATAATTTTTGCGCTATATAAATGCCATGTATTTGTATTTGTATAACTATACTAACAACCTATATACAGATATTTTTGTGAGCAAGTGTCATGCGCAAACCTCAGATTCCTATCTCAAAGGTCAATGTCACACAGGTGAAAGGTCAAGTTAAAAAATAACTGTCTGGAGCATTTCTTTTTCATGCATGGAGGGATTTTGATGTAACTTGGCACAATTGTTCACCATCATGAGTTGGAGTGTCATGCACAAGAACTAGGTCTAAGGTCAAGGTCAAACTTGGAGGTCAAAAGTCAGATACAAAAATGACTTTGTTTGCAGCATTTCTTTTTGATGCACAGAGGGATTTTGATGTAACTTGGCACAACTGTTCATCATCATAAGACGGAGTGTCATGCGCAAGATCCTAGAATTACTTCCTTTTGTTGTTACTATAAATAGATATTCGTAACGTTTTTATTACAAGAATGACAACTTTGTCCGGAGCATTTCTTCTTCATGCATGGAGGGGTTTTGATGTAACTTGGCACAAATGTTACCACTATGAGGCAGAGTGTCATGCGCAAGAACCAGGTCCCGAGGTTTTAAGGTCAGGGTCACAATTAGAGGTCAAATGTCAGATACAAAAATGACTTTGTTTGGCACAACTGTTCATCATCATAAGACGGAGTGTCATGCGTAAGATCATAGAATTACTTCCTTTTGTTGTTACTATAAATAGCTTATATTCGTAACTTTTTCATTTCTGGTCATAGGGAAAAATCAAGACCACTTTTCTGTAGTACAACATGCATGTTACATCCCATTTTCAGGTGTATTTTAACCTATCTCTGGTGGTGAGAATTTTTGTTTGAACTTAGAATTGTTTTTTTTTTTTTTTTTTTTTTTTTTTTCTTTTTCTTTTTAAGATTTACTACGTCCCTTTGTTGTTACTTTAAATAACTTATATTGTAACTTTTTGCAATCTCTTTATTATTTGGCATAATGTTTGCCTCAATGAGACAAGGAGTGTCATGTGCAGCTGGCGGGCAAGACCTGTTGCCCGTGGCATCTAGTTTTTCCTTCAGCTCACCTGATCCGAATACTTATGTTGAAGTATTGTAATCACCCTGTGTCCATTGTCCATCCATAGGTCAATTCAATTCATTTGAGTTTAAACGAAATCTCTCAAACCACTAAATAGATTTTGATGAAACTTGGCCATGATGTTCCTTGGGTGATCATCCACCCAAGTTGTTCATACGGTTCTGCTTAGTTGCACATAGGGGCTGTCAAAGCTAAAAATTGCTAAAAAAACTTAATTTCTCCTAAACCATTTTGATTTTAAAATAATTTTATTGCAAATTATTGCCCTAGGTTCAAAAGTGTGTGTGTGACATATAGTAAGTTAACATAGAAGGAACCTTACTCTAAACTTACTCAAACACACTTGAAGCCTTGCACACAGGTGAGTGCTTTAGGATCATTGACCCTCTTGTTTGATTTTGATAAGAATACATGAAAAACTAGCTATTATACCTGAAAGTAAATTTGAAATTATGCTTGAAATACCTCAGAATGTGGTTTTGTTTTTCATATTGCCCTGCTTTGTTTGGCACTGTTTTCATTTTATGAATATTTTTATATATTGTTTGTTAAATACTTCAGTTTATCTCATTATCTACATCTTCTAGTCCATTATTTGCTAATAACAGTTCCAGCTTAATATGAACTCACATGTTCATATGCTTGCATAAGGAAATCCCATCCTTTTTTATATTTATTTGGCTTAATCTTTAATATCAGATCTTTCTTTCATCTACATCTGTGTGTTGAAAAGATCATATAGATGTATTTTGTCCAGAATAGCTAATAATACAACACAGAACTAGCTTATTTAAGCTTAATTAAAAAAAATATAACAACTTAATAGAACAGGTAAATGTTTTAGTTTTGAGGTTTGTGTGTCAATATGTTTGACAGTTTTTTTGTCTAAAAAATGTATATATCTGTCTTACATCAATTTTCTCTTCTCTGTTGCCTTTGTGCTATTGTTGAAGGAATGATCTTGGTTAATATAATTGTTAAACAACTGCCCAAACCTCGATATTTAGTTGTAGTTGATTCAAATACTAAAGGTTGTTACTATACTTTTCTTTCATCATTAAAAGTTTGATTTTTAGCTAGTTTATCGTTGGTCGTTTCTTTTAAGTTCCTGCAGGTAGACATTTTAAAATCGCACTGTCTGTCCTTGTAAACTCTTTTGACTGCAACTCCACTTTCCATGAAAGAATTTTGAAATAACTTTGAATTAATGTTCAACACAGTGTGACATGTCATGATCGCAAGACCCACACCTCTAGGTTAATTTTCGAGGTCACTATTAGAATATAATGTGGAAAGTAGATTATTTGAAAGCACCGGGAACAATGCAAACAGTGAACATTGCAAATTCAGTTCGATTGAGACTGTTCAAGACTCAACGTAAAAACAGTCTGTAGGATGTCGTGCCCAAATCTATGCCATGTAAGAAGGGAATTTGCAGTGTTCATATAAACTTCTTAAAATCAAACGTACTGTGTAAAACCAGACCAATTGCTCCATAGTCAATGTCTCTGGTAAATTCAAAGGTTAATGGTTTGTTTCTTGTTTAGTCTATAACTTTCATCCATCCAGGGAATATAAAACGATTTGGCATCGATATATCCTCGTGCGCAAAACCTGGACTTTCACAGAATGTACGCACAAATTATGACTTTAACATGCATGTAGCAATCTTATTTGTATTTGACCTGAAAATTAACTCCAGTGAACTAGTGTCATAACTTTAACCCCAAAATAGTATCTCAAAAAGTTTAAATCTTGTCTGGACTGTAACATAGCCATGCATTGCTTTTATCTAATTTAAATAAATGTTGGCCTCAATGTGCTGCTTTCGCTTACAATTTCCAGACCAACACTTCACTTAGTGTTATTAATCCCCCGCCACAAGTGGTAGGGGTTATAGGAATGGTCCCCGTCCGTCCTTCCGTCCGTAACACATTCGTGTCCGCTCCATATCTGCTATCTTTGAAGGATTTTCAAGAAACTGGGGTCAAATGATCACCTTATCAAGACGATGTGCAAAACCCACGAGTCAGCCTTGTCGTCTCATTTTGTGTCCGTTCTATATCTCCTAAACCCTTGAAGGATTTTCATTAAACTTGGGTCAAATGATCACCTCATCAAGGTGGTGTGCAGAACTTATGAGTCAGCCATGCCGGCTAAAGGTCAAGGTCACAACTGAAGGTCAAATTTTTGAGCGTTCAATTTTGTGTCTGCTCTGTATCTCCTTATTCCCTTGAAGGATTCATATGAAACTTGGGTCAAATGATCACCTCACCAAAGTGATTTGCAGAACTCATGAGTCAGCCATGCCGGCTGAAGGTCAAGTTCAAAACTCAAGGTCAAAGGGTTTAGCCTTCCATTTCGGTCCGCTCTATATCTCCTAAACCCGTTGAAAGAATTTTATAAAACTTGGATCAAATGATCACTTCATTAAAACGATGGGCAGAACTCATGAGTCAGCCATGCCGGCTCAAAATCAAGGTCACAACTTTGGGTCAAAGGTTTGAGCTTTCCAGTTTGTGTCCACTATTTATCTCCTAAACCCCTTGAAGGATTTTCATCAAAATTGGGTCAAATGATCACTTCATCAAGAACTCATGAGTCAGCCATGTCAACTCAAGGTCAAGGTCACAACTCAATGTCAAAGGTTTGAGCTATGTATCTTTTAAACCCCTTGAAGATTTTCATGAAACTTGGGTCAAATGATCACTTCATCAAGACGTTGTGCAGAATTCATGAGTCAGCCATGTCAGTTCAAGGTCAAGGTCACAGTTTAAGGTCAAAGGTTTACCCTTTCACTATCCATAGCAGTTGCAGGGGATTTAGCTGTCTTTTAGACTGCCTTGTTTTTTCTTTGTCACCTGGTTAACTTGACATGTTGCCCAAAAGAGTCCAGTTTGAGTGTAAAAACAATTTCGAAAATAATACCTTTGATTCCTTGTATTACATAAATGCAGCTAGTATTGTCACCTGTAATGGACAGGTAAAAAGTATAAGTCCAATGATTGGAAGTTAAATCGTCCTTGGCATCCCTGTGACTGATCACAGTTTCACATCGTTCAGTCCTCTAAGCATTTATTCTGCTCAGCATTATATTTCATAGACATCTTTCTTATCTCTATGTCTAACACATTCTAAGGATAAAGAAATCGCGGCTTCTTTGATGCCATGCATCAAAAATTCGTCTTGTTACCAATTCTGATAAGAAACTACCTCCGAAAAGGAGTCCTAAATTAAGCTTTTCTTATCATATAATTGAGCCGTGTCATGAGAAAACCAACATAGTGAGTTTGCGACCAGCATGGATCCAGACCAGCCTGCGCATCCGCACAGTCTGGTCAGGATCCATGCTGTTCGCTTTCAAAGCCTATTGCAATTAGAGAATCTGTTAGCGAACAGCATGGATCCTGACCAGACTGCGCGGATGCGCAGGTTGGTCTGGATCCATGCTGGTCGCAAACCCACTATGTTGGTTTTCTCATGGCACGGCTCAATTTATGTTCACCTTATCCACTTTTTTGATGATTTTTTGGTTGAAGTACGGTTTTTCTGTGTTTTGCCTGATATTTTCAATTGTTTTTTTTTTTTTTTGAAAAGATAACCACTGGGTTTTTTTTCGCTCAAATATCATCAATATTTATATAGTTTAAGTTAGTAATTTACAATTTAAAATCATTAACGATATACTTCATATACATATAAACAGGACTTAACGTCTGTGACATTGACCCATATGTCTTCAATTAGTTTTAAATGAAAAAAAATAATTTGTTTGCATAACTTGATACAGTAAAGGTATGCATTAATTTGCATATGCTGTCTGCAATACGAACAGCTTAAGATTGCTCTCATTTTGAATTCTAAGGGCTTGCTCATGCACAGGTCACTGATCATTTATGCCATGTAGCCTGAATTACATTTCATATATTATGAGATACATAGTTCACATCAGTTATACGTAATGACAAAGACATCAGCATTTTCACCTAATCTGAGTTAATGTCGCCTTAGCGACGTATGCACTTTTCCGGGTAGTATAACTCATATCTTGATTATTTTAAACAAACAAGTGGATTCTATACCTATACAAAATGGCAAACAATTAAAGATATATTAATCATATCAGGATAAATTCACCTAAACCATCTTGTGATGGCGTTTAATCCCAAAATAAGACACCTTTTCGTTTATCGACATCTGCAACACACTGTATATATAGGTTGTTCAGAACTCAGTAGTTTAAAACGTAAAAAAGGAATGAAGCGTAAAATCTCTTTACCCTTCCTGAGGTTATAACACTTGTAATTTAAAGGTTATCGGGACATATTTTGTCGTAAATGGTAACGTTTAATTCTTATTGTTGTTACAACCACTTACCTGTACAGTAAACGCCAGCAACATATCTATGTGTACAACTGTTGAGAACGGTGTAGTTACATTCATTTATGTGTGACTCTGACCCATTACACATCAAATTATCTATGAAGATAAGCCCATTTCCATACCAATAACTTCCGTATGACCTGTACCTTTGATAATTAAAACACACCATTAAGACATTAGGTGTTAGATTACGACCCAGACCTCAATAATAATGTGATATTGAAACATTTCTAGGTAGAAGTATAACGTCTCCAATACAATAGAAACAATGAATGTTAGGACATTCTTAATATAAAGGTCATTTTGTGAGAGGGTACAATATGAAAATGTTACTGTAGCCATGTGTATAATCAGTCATTCATTTAATTACAAGTATCTTGTTAACACAAGACAAAGATTTATAAGGAAAACCAACGTTTCAAAAATGCAATCGAAACGACGCAAACTTTGTTGAGTTATACACTAAATCATATAGACATACAAAAAAACAATAAACAGTCAATGGCAAATCACATCTAAAAACAGGTTTTATGATCTCACTCTTTATCACCACTATGCTCTTTTGTTTCTTTCGTGTCAGTACACTACAGTTACTTTTAAGTTAGCTCTGATCGAGATTCTCCATCTTTAATACTTACTTCAATCCAAACATTTTACAAATAACAGTCGCACCATTCGAATCAAAGCCACCGTAGCATATAGTTCCCCATTCTCCCTTAACCATGATATCTATGCGACTTCCAGCACCTCGAATATCGGTGATATTGAGTGGATAACCTAGGAACAAATCAACATGACTACACCATAATACCTAGCTATTTCAGAATTCAATAAAGCATTTGGCTTAGTTGTTTTAGTAGCACGATATAAGTTCACAGAGAAAAAGTGATAAAAAAAGACAAGGACCATTAATGCATTCCCACAGTTAAGCACTATTAACCTTAATTTGCCGGAACCGATTCTGTTTTCTGGACAATAAGAACATTAATGGCTCAATTTTATCCACTTTAAAATCATCAGGTCAGTAGATTGTAAGTTAGGTCGAGGAGTAACTAATTATAGTGTATAAAAGAATTGAATATGAGCTAGAAATGAGGTAACAGCTGTAAATTGATAGTAAAGTAAATTTTGCGTTGGTAGCTATTGAAATTCGACCTCACTCACAATAATCTGATACTCGTTGAACGAAACCATATAGTGATGTTGAAGGATACTTTAAAATGTAAATATAAACTTTAAGATAATACTTGTTTGTTGTAGTGTAATATTGGAATATATTTCACATGTATGTTTCCTTTATTTTTTCAGTTTTTGTATAAATGGATTAACGGAATTACATCCATCGGCTCAATTTCATAAACTTGTATTTTGATCTGACGTCATAATGTCACGACGTCACGAACCCTATGCAAGAAATTGTTTAAAAAAATTTGAAGCTTCCAAATACCTTACCTTTTATTACGATGGAGTGTATACATTTATGTTCGTGTAAGTATTCATATACATATGTACATCTATATCTTCATTGGAACATATTTTGCAAAAATTCTGATTTAATTTTATTCATATTTTTTACAATGAAGTTTAGTATCGAAACAGTGAGAAATCAAATTGATATTTTCACTGCATTTAAACAGTGAAAGTATCAATTTATATTCCACTGACATACTACATTATTACTTCGAAAATGATAAAACAAACGGAGCAAACGCACATTAAATACAGTCCATAAAATAAAGAGGGACGTATTAACGGAAGGGGAAGAAGCATTTTACAGAGAAATTTCGATGGCTAAATACAATACATACCTGTAGCTCTGACCAATTTATAAACCGGGCAAGTCTATTTTATAAGTACAACAACACTGTTGACCCAGTTAAACGAGCTGTACTTACATGATGTGTATATAAAATATTCATAAGATACAATATTTATAAAGCGATGAAGAAAGCATCTGAGAAACTGAAGTAAATTAAGGTCGTAATCAGTGTAAACAGTTTCTTATTGTTGAAAAGTCCAAGGATGGTAAGACTAGCATTAATAACAGATTAATTATTTTTTCAACATGTTGTCTTGCTTTACCAAAAGAAATATAAATTAACTAGAAACCGAATACTTTGTTTTATATATTTATTAAGCTATGTTCTTTTACAAAATAACATCACGAGCCTTTGGGACTAAACTATCAAATACTGATTTTTTTCCAGATTTTTTTTAATAAATATTTTCAATTACCGATAGAAGGTTTTTATGGATTTTTCTGAACATAACAAAAGTACTCCAATTAATATCCAGTCATAATTGTAAAAAGGTGTTAATAATCTTTTTATCTTTAAAATGTATCAAACCCGAATAGTTTTAATAGTAATAATTCAACATTCCTATTATGATGATTCGTTTAAGTCTATAAAGAGTTTAAAGAATAATACAAAATCACTTCCTGAGATATTTACAATATGACCTGGTAACAGTAACACAACTTGATCGTGTTTCGTCTGGTATGTAAACATGTTGCAATATTGATTGTAAGATTACGTGTATTGTTAAATTAATTGCTTACTATATTTTGATGTGCACACATCCTTGTAGAAAACAGTTCCGTTTTCAAAGCATTGTAGATAAGTTTGTTCCGGTTCATATCCATCGTCACATGTAATAGTAAGATTTGTCCCATTGAAAGCAGTCAAAGAGCCATGTTCAAAATCAAGATTGCACGCTGAAAAAAATAGATGTTAAGAGATTATTTACTGTTACATTTGGCAGTCTACTAAAAGCGCAGTCGAACATTTTGACAAACTTAATTATAACAAAACCATGAAATCACGCGTTGCAAAGAATAGCATGATATTGTGAGTTACTGTAACCCTAGAAACGTTCGTGAACATTACATCAAGGTTTTATCAAAACAGGCGTAAGGTGGTAGTTTCGCGACAATAGAATTTCGCACAATTCACATAACTACTGCGAATGTCGTAAACATAGGTAGCGCTAAAACAATTTCAACGTTAGCAGTAATATAACAAAAAAACCTCGAATATCAATGGTCTAGCATCAATGTTTAAAGTATATAAAACACAATCAATGGTAATCAGAAACTAGATAGGTAGGTTCAAACTAAAAGAGTATTAGTGTAGCTGCACTTACAAAGTACTTACGTAAACAATACAGAGATAAAACATTGCTGTGTGCACAATACTGCTTTCTGGGCGAGTAGTAGTTGCAGTCATTAATATGGTCTTTCACCGGATAACAATCTATGGATCCTATCAACACAGGAGTAGTCTCTTCAGCCAATACAGTCGATTGAAAATATGTACCGAGGCTAAAATTCAGATGAGTATATATTTAAGCAACGGATATCCACACTAGTGAAGTAATATACTCATAACACAAATTAAAGTGATGTCCTATGTGTCAATCGATCATAGAGAAACATTAAAAATTTTCAATCTCAACTTCTGTCAAGTTTGCATCCGCATCCTCGTCACATGCCTTTTATAACTAAACAAGCTTTAAATTTCTTGTAATTAGTTTTTTACATTTTATAAGCTTTTATTTTGTCACAATTATACCCACTGGATGGTCAGAGATTTTGATGATATATAGCAGGCAATCAGGTTTGACATCAAGTGCTCGACCAAATGCTTTCGTATAACATACATAGCTTCTGTATTACAGCAAGTACTTAAGCTCTACCTTTAATTTGTTGAATTATGCCTTATTTAGAGCCTTTCCTGCAAATCGTTGTTTTCATAAAATACATGGCAGGTTTAAGAAAAATACTTGAATTCGGCATTATTATGCTACTGTGCGAGGAATTTTACAAACACCTTTATAAGTGACTAGGTTACTTAGTTACAGTTCTGGTTGTACTTAAAGAGAATTCCTAAAGTTATTTTCCTTTCATACATTTTTTTTTTCAAATTCACATATATGATAGGAACATTTGTACTGAAAACAATGAACAAATAAAAACAATGGGTCACCAGGCGTGTTTTTGTGAAAAATTGTTTAAACACACCCACTGTTGCTGAAACTTCCAGCGATTTTTCAACATTTTCATAATGTTAGGCTTTTTTAAAAGTACCAACCAAAATATACATCAGGACAGCACAGAGTTGATTCCTTTTACAGATTTTATTATATACTTATTAGATATCATAGTCATATATGTAATACTATTTCCTTACAATAATGGGTACAAATGAGAAAAAAAAAATGTTTCCTTTTAACATTTGTGAACCTTTTCTATGAAAAGTACCCATAGTGAAGAATATATTTTTAAATATTGAAATAAAAACTATATCATAGAATATTTTCCTGATTGTTTTTCTTGGGTATGAATAATTGTATTGTGAGCATAAAAATGGCTAACATATATGAGTCACCAGGCTAAATTTTATGTTAAGACTGCTTGAAAACAACACCTGTTCGGACGAAAAATGGCGCGAACCAGACCAAATTTATTACATGTATATCTGCTAGAAGTTAAGTTTTAAAATTTCATAATTCTTTCTATAATTGAATACTAAATAATCTGAATGGTGATATGGTCTTACCAGTACTAAATCAATTGTCTTACATTGTATGAACAACAGTGTCTTTGTACTAAAATGTGATGTGAAAACACAACCACAAAAGTTACAAGATACCTGGCAGGCATGATACTTGTCAATATAACATAAACCAGTATAAACATTTGATAACTGATCAAAACTTATCAAAAATGTTATTTCATTCAAGATTCCTCATATTTAAGGTTGTCTGTCACATGTTTCAACAAATGTTCACTTTATTTCAGTTTTCAATAGAAAGTGTCAGCTGCGCAGAAAGATGCACATAAAAAACTATAGAAATTCTCTTTAACGCTTTTAAACTATTTATAAACCGCCGGAATCATTAAATGGCCATTCTGTGTCAGTCTCTATTTCCGATGAGAATAATTCCAGTGGTAGGTTTGATTATGTAATAACTATAACGTTTGAGACTTATTTTATGTCCAATGCATATTACAAAATATCTAAAAATGCACGGATGGTTGTATTAATAAAGCAAGTTCCCGTGTATTTGTTACCTTTGGTTCATCATACGGCATAATGTACTGGCTTCTTCTTTGCCGATAAATCTAAAGCACAGTGCTCCCCATACACCTTCTGTCAATAGTTCAACACGACCCTCGTATGGTCCAGTGCCATTTACCAAACGTATGTCTGAGATATTAAGAGGGGTATCTGTAATAGGCAGAACTTGTTATACAAAAGTAATGAAGGTAACCTATTTCATTTTTATTAATTTTTTTTATTTGATAAATATGCACTCCCCGAAATGTGATAATTTCATTTACAATCATTATGACACTTTGAAATTTATGACAGATAAAAAACTTTCATGGGTTTTATCTTGTATAAAAGTACATGATAACAGATTTAAGATTAATTTTAGTAATTAAAAAAGTTAAAGTAATCCGGTATGTAAATATTAATTTAAAGAATATGTCATGTTCAGTGGATTTGAGATCATCTAACTGTGCAATGATATCAATTTGAATTCAAGCTTCGTCTATAAATAAAAAATATTATCAGACAAAAGTATTTTATAGGAGCTTTTTCGATTTAATTCGTTTTGGATATTAAACCCCAAAAACATATGCACATGTATTACAATATAGAAGCTGATATCATTATTGCGTTACAATGATAATATCAAAGTGATCATAATGGGCCAATTCGTTTCACTCAACCCGGGGCACGCCGGTCACGTGGGCGGCAAGAAAAAAAATATTGCCGGTTTATTTATAAGCGAACGTTTCGGCGTACGCCGGCCACATGAGCTGCAAATACAAAAAAAAAATAATTTCCAATTTATTATGATTTTCTTTTGCGGCATGTTTCAAATAAGTTAGCAAATAGTTCTTTCAGTATGTTTCTACAGCTACTGGTACTAACCCAAATTTCCAAATGTTTACCCGATTTTATATCGCGAAAATATTTGATTTGCCGCTTTGCCTATATCGCAAGACCGGCGCACATCGGCATACACCGGATATACCCGGGCAGTGCCTAGAAGCCAAACAAACGCATAGCCGGTTGCACGCGGCGAACCGGCGTACGCCGCAAAAGTAAAACGAATTGGCCCTCTATTACTTGTTATCGAACTTCCTTTAAACAGTCATAATTTGTAGTGTACATATATTAGTACAAAATCCTAGCATCATCCATAGAAACACATAAAAAACTTGCACTTACTATTACAGGCAACAGCAACATCTCTATAATGAGTACATGTATTATCAACAAAGTATGTGCAGTTGCTGAAATCAATGGCCTGATAGGGACAATCTAGATAATTTACGAAAATCGGACCAGTCCCTTCTCCATATGTATTTGCATTTGTATGATATGTTCTGTGTTCCCTGTAATATATAACAATTTTATATTTACACCTTTTTGTACAATACGGCGATTATTTGGCAGGAATATGTAAAATAATCCATAGAAAAGCCTTAATCAACTGTACAGAAGTATACAAAAGTCAATGTCACATTATAGAATGTGACAGAACGTGTGCGTGCCTGCCTGCGTGTGGCTGAGCACATAACGTAATAGTATTTTCAATAGATATTTTGTCATGCTATTTATTATTACAAAACACATATAATAAATTGTTTTATAACAAGAGAGATTTGGCAATGTATTTTTTAATATGAAATAATTCGTCTCTAATTTCTGATAAGGGTTTCCCTGTTTAGAGAAAAAAACGCAAAATGAGAGAAAATAAGAGAAAATTGCACCGAAAATAATTATCAATAGATCTCACAAGTTTACAATATAAAACAATAACATAGATTGAAGTTAGTACACTTAGTACATTCGCTAAGCAGTCAGTGATTTCTGAGCAAGTACGGTATTCGTATTATAATTATTCGTCGTGAGTTCGAATTTCAGACCCACTATTTTCATTTCTTTAAAAGTACTAGTTTATTTAATTTCCTTTTCTCAAATACGATTTAATAAAGACAAAAGAGTTAGCAAATCTAGCTTCTAACCGCCATAATACTGTGCACTGCCTAGTTCGAGTTTGAAGTCAGCGAAGTTTTTGTACTTTTAAAAATGGAATGATACGTTGACTAAGTAATGTTTTTCAGAACTATAACGGTTCTTTCCTAAACAAAGGCAACGTAACTTATGCCGACTTCCCTAATCGGTTAACGAATGTATAAACTGAACCTAAAACAGCATGCACAGTTTTTGTTTGCTGCCCACGTAATAATAGGGCCTAAAGATACTGTTGCGTCCCGTTCTATATTTATTATTTTTAACAATAATGAACCGTTACAACAGTTCATAAAAGTTCATGAGAAAATCTCCAAAGGCTCCAATGTTCCCGTAATTCTGGAAACTATAAACTGGCCAACCATTATATTTCATGTACATACATGACAAAGTGACGGTATTTTGCCTTTCAATGATTATTTTAAAAACCGCAAATCACAATGTGTTAGTCGCTTTAACATTAAATTGACAAACGAATGTTTAGTAACTAACTTGTATCCAAGTATACTGCAAATAGCGTTTGCTTCATAATATCCAAAAGAGGTGGAGCAAATAGTCCCCCAGGTGTCGTTAACTAAGATTTCTACTCGACCATCGTATAAACCAATGCCATTTACCAATCTTATTCCAGAAATATTAAGAGGATAACCTTGAAAACAAGAATATATGAAAATAAGTTTATTTGATGTTCTTTTCCTTAGAAAATATCAAATGAGATGCTATTTGCAAATTGTTACCTACTTTACCGAGACAAATCGATCAAACATTTCTCAATGAATAAGCAAATGACTAATAATTATGATAGAAATGCTTAGTAATTGAGTCATACTTTCATATGCAAAATATTTAAATCGACAAGTCTCGTAGATTATGCAAAAAAAATTTGTCAATTACAATTTATTTGATATTACCTATTGGCAAACACGTAACAGGTGTCCATTGTCCATTACTATCACAGACGCTAATATACGTGCTAGATTCGTATCCTGTATCACATCTGGCTGTAATAGTTGTCCCATTAGCAGACACCGTAACGACTTCTCCATTAGGTATTGATACCTCTCCACATTCTGAAAAATAATGATGGTTTCATGTCCATCGTCGCATGTAATAGTAAGATTTGTCCCATTGAAAGAAGTCACAGAGCCATGTACAAAATCAAGATTTCGCGCTGAAATATAGATGGTTAGAGATTATTTACTGTCACTTTTGGCAGTCTACTAAAGGCACAGTCGAAAATGTTGACAAATATAATTATAATAAACCCATGAAATCACACGTTGCAAAGAAAATCATGATACTGTGAGTTACCCTAGAAACGTGCGCGAACTTAACATCGAGGTTTTATTAAAACAGGCGTAACGTTGTTTTGCGACAATAGAATTTCGCATAATTTACATAACTGTCGTCAACATGAGCAGCGATAAAACAATTTTGACGTTGATAGTAATATAACAAAAAAAATCCTCGAATATCAATGGTCTGGCATTTATTTTTAAAGTATATAAAACACAATCAATGGTAATCAGAAACTAGATATGTCGGTTCAAACTGAAAAGTATTAGTGTAGCTGCACTTACAAAGTACTTACGTAAACAATACAGAGATAAAACATTGCTGTGTGAACAATATTGCTTTGAAGGCGAGTAGTAGAAGGAGCAGTCATTAATGTGGTCTTTTACTGAATTACAATATATGGATCCTATCAACACAGGAGTACTCTCTTCAGCCAATACAGTCGATTGAAAATATGCACCGCTGCTAAAATTCAAATGAGTATATATACAAGCAACGGATATCTACACCTGTCCAGTGAGGTAATATACTCATAAAACAAATTACAGTAAAATGCAATGTCCTATGTGACATTTTCAAACTCAACTTTTTTATGTTTGTATCCGCATCCTCATCACAAACCTTTTATTACTAAACAAGCTGTAAAGCTATTATTTTGATACAGTTTGTCTACTGGATGGTCAGAGTTTTTGCTGATACATAGCAGGCAACCAAGTTTGACATCAAGTGCTCGACCAAATGGTTTCGTATAACAAACATGTCTTCTGTATTACAAGGTATACCCTTATGGTAAGTACCGAAGTTTGTTAAATTATGCCTAACTTAAAGCCTGCATAAGCGTTGTTTTCATAGAGTACATGGCAGGTTTATAACAAATGCTTGAATTCTGGACTTCTTGAATTATTATGCTACTGTGCGAGGAGTTTTACCAAAACATTTGTAAGTGAACAGGTATCTTATTTACACTTCTGGTTGTACTTAACGTTTTTCAACTGTTCATAAACCGCCGGAATCATTAAATTGTCATTCTGGGTCAGAAAAAAAATCCTGTGTCAGATCTGATTTTGTAATAACTATAACGTCTGAGGCTTGTTTTATGTCCAACACATATTACAAAATATCTCAAATATACGGATGGTTGTATTCATAAAGCAAGCTCCTGTGTATTTATTACCTTTGATTCATCATACGGCATAATGTGCCGGCTTCCGCTTTACCGATATATCTAGAGCACACTGCTCCCCATACACCTTCAGCCATTAGTTCAACACGACCATCGTATGGTCCAGTGCCATTTACCAAACGTATGTTTGAGATATTTAGAGGGGCATCTGTAATATGTAGAACTTGTAAGATAAAAATAATGGAGGATGAAGGTAGACGCTTTCTTTCCATTTTCTTCTTTCTTTTTTTCGGAAAACATGCGCTCCCCAAAATGCGATCATTTAATTTACAATGCCACTTTGAAATTTATGACAGATAAAGAAAAATGCACGGGTTTTTAATCTTGTATAAAAGTACATAACAACATATTTAAGAATTTAAGATTTAGTAATTAAAAATAATCGTGTACGTAGAATATGTAATGTTCAATGGATTTGAGATCATCCAACTGTACAATGATATCAATTTGAATTCAAACTTCATTTATAAATAAAAATATTATCAGACAAAAGTATTTTATAGGAACTCTTTCGATTTAATTCGTTTTGGATTTTAAACACCAAAAACGTATGCACATGTATTACAATATAGAAGCTAAAGCCATTATTGCGTTACAATGATAATTATTATATCAGTGATCATGATATTACTTGTTATCGAACTTCCTTAAAACAGTCATAATTTGTTGTGTACATATATTAGTACAAAATCCTAGCATCATCCATAGAAACACATAAAATATTTGCACTTACTGTTACAGACAACAGCAACATCTCTATAATGAGTACATGAATTCTCAACTAAGTATGTGCAGTTGTTGAAATCAATGGCCTGATACGGGCAATCTAGTTGATTTACAAAAATCGGACCAGCCCCTTCTCCATATGTATTTGCATTTGTATAATATGTTATGTATTCCCTGTAATATATAACAATTTTATATAAACAAGTTTTTGTACAATACGGCGACTATTTGGCAGAAATATGTAAATATTCCAAAAACCTTAATCAACTGTACAGAAGTACACAAATGTCAATGTTATAGATAGAATGTGTGTGTGTGTGTGTGTGTGTGTGTGTGAGAGAGAGAGAGAGTGTGTGTGTGTGTGTGTGTGTGTGTGTGTGTTTATTTGTGTGTGTCTTAATGAGACTGAGATTGATAACATGCCATAATTTTCAATAGATATTTTGTCATGCTATTTAATATTAAAAAAACATATTTAATGAACTGTTTTATAACAGAACTAAGACACATTTGGCGATATATTTTCTTATTTGATTTTAACGTACTAAGAGACCTTAAAGCGAATATTTCACACATCGTTGTGCCAGATCTGTAAGAAAATATCTCCTATATGCTGCATATTCGATGTTCTAACAATGTATTTTTTCAAATGCTATAGACCCCTAACTATTTTGATATGAAATCATTCGTCTCTAATTTCTGATAAGGATTTCCCGGTTTAAATAGAACGGAATGACAGAAAGTAAGTGAAAATGACACCATACATGATTATCAATAAATCACTGAGTTTATAAATATATAATAATAATACAAAATGAAATTAGTACACTTAGTACATTCGCCGTGCAGTCAGTGATTTGTGAGCCATTACGGTATTCGTAATATTCTTGTTCGTCGTGAGTTCGAATTGCAGACCCGTTATTTTTTTTAAATATTTAAATAATTTTCTTTTCTCAAATATGGTTTAATGAAGACAAAAGTGTTAGTAAATCTAGATGATGCTTTGCGCTGCCTAGTTCGTTTTGAAGTTAGCGAAACTTTTGTACTTTTAATAATTGAAGGATACGTTGATTAAGTAATGTTTTTCAGAACTATAGCGGTTCTTGCCTAAACAAAGGGAATGTATTTCATGCTGACTTCCCAGATCGGTTTACGAATGTATAAACTGAACCTCAAACAGCATACACAGTTTCTGTGTGCTGCCCATGTGATAATAGCGTCTAAAGATACTGTCGCGTCTCGTTCTATTATAATCAATTTGTACAATAACAAACCGTTACAACAGTTCATAAAAGTTCATGAGAAAAACTCCAAAAGCTCGAATGTTCCCGTTATTTTGGAAACTATAAACTCGCAAACCATTATGTTTCATGTACATACATGACACATTTACGGTATTTTGCCTTTCAATGATTATTTAAAAAAGCGCAAATCACAATGGGTTAGTCGCTTTAACATTAAATTTACAAACGAATGGTTTGTTACTTACTTGTATCCAAGTATTCTGCAGATAGCGTTCGCTTCATAATATCCAAAAGAGGAGGAGCAAATAGTCCCCCAAGTGTCGTTTATTAAAATTTCTACTCGACCATCATATAACCCAATGCCATTTACCAATCTTATTCCGGAAATGTTAAGAGGGTAACCTTGAAAACAAGAATATATATGGAAATAAGTTTATTTGATGTTCTTTTCTCTTAGAAAATATCGAATGAGAGGCTTTTTGCAAATTGTTACGCACTTTATCGAGACAAATCGTTCAAACATTTCTCAATGAATAAACAAATGACCAATTATTATAATAGAAATGCTTAATAATTGAGTCATACTTCCATATGCTATATTTAAAATCGACAAGTCTCGTAGATTATGCAAATAAAAAGTTTGTCAATTACAATTTATTTGATAGTACCTATTGGCAAACACGTAATAGGTGTCCATTGTCCATTACTGTCACAGAAGCTAATATTTGTGCTAGATTCGTATCCTGTATAACATCTGGCTGTAATAGTTGTCCCATTAGGAGACACCAAAACGACTTCTCCATAAGGTATTGATAGCTCTCCACATTCTGAAAAATAATGATGGTTTCGTGTCATTCTCAACTTCTTCAACGATATATTTTGAATTTTTAATGTATTTTTAGAATACAAATTTGTTTAAAACTTTTAAAAAGTGTCTAAAAGTGATGGTTACTATTTGAGGAAAGACTGGTAGAGTGTTTTTAGACCTGCAAGAGGATCTGTGCATTACTGTATACACCATTTATTATTCATCGAGTGTGATAACTAATTTACCTACGTGTTCCTCTATTTTAGGTAATTCTGTTTGGTTTCAGGATTTTAAATATTTGTTAATATTTGTATATGTACGTTTATAACAAATAGATGCAAGAGAAAACGACACCACGTGCTAACAATTGTCTGGTACTGTGCAAAATTTAGGGCATTACATTTGCACAAGTATCCTTAGAATGCATACATATCATGGGCTTTACGTCTTTGCTTCGATTTACATAAGCATCAAATGTAAGTATTTAATCTACACAATTTTATTCATATTACAATCTAGAAGTGTCATTGATGCTACACGTTCATTTCAGCGCACAATTAACATTCGGTTGCCATACATAACGTTGGGTAGATTTGATATGTTTAAAATAAACATTTGTTTAAAAAAAATACCTGTACAAGTGATCCCAACGTCTCTTTCATGCGAACATATGAATTCATTTGGAACAAATGTACACTCTTGAAGAGTCGATTCATATCCACGGCAATGGAATTCCCTCGCAAAAACCGGCCCTACACCTTCTCCAAAATGGGATCCAGTATGATAGAATGCCGCCCTGATTCAAAAGTATTTCATTTATTAGATTTAGTATGTGTCACAGCTTTTGAAAATACAATATTAGTTCACCTTGTAATAGTATTATTCGATGTAATTTCAACAAATCTGCTTTAAAATATAAAACGTCTATAATACGTACGAAAGATTCATCATACGGCACATAACAATTGCATCAGCCAAATCAAAAGAGTAATCGCAAACTGTTCCCCACACCCCATCTATGTTTATCTCCACACGTCCTTGATATGTTCCTTCTCCGTCTGCCAGCCTTATGTCATTGATATTCACTGCATTGGTTCCTGTTAATCACGAATGTTCTGTAGTAAGTATTAAGATTGATGCTACTATACTTTTATCTCCCCTAAAGTCCGCACAACTTCTCAAGAAAGATTTTTGTATATATTTTCTTAAACGGTAATAGTCCAAAAATATCAAATTTAAGAATTAATATGCACTTTGGAAAAGGTAACCAAAAAACAGTATTTGATTCTTAATCTTTAACTTAACGTAATACCAAGAGCGATCTGTATTTTCAAAAACTTTCTGTCATATGATGTCAAAAAATTTCTGTTGAATTATAACTTGAAAACATATTGTCACTGAAACAATGACCACCTACCTGAAAATAGATACGCTAATGTGTATAAACATACACATTGAAAGTATGTTTCCATTTTCCTCGTTGTCAGTCCATTGTCCTGCAAAAACAGGGATTGTATTGATGTGATATAAGAAATTAAAGGTAAGTGTATATAACCTGGAAGCATGAAACACACGCTATTGCAGCCAAAAAGTCATGCATTGCACAGTAGGAACGCAACAAAAAGAAACTGTAATAAAACGTCGGCAAGCAAACCCCATTACAAATATACTTTACATTGGGTTTTCATAAAAGTTTGCAAATGATATAAAAGACGTGAAACGGTTAATTTATTAAGAAACTTTGACTATGAGTCAGTCATCGTGCCCGCCTTAATTTTTGCTACGGGCCGTCCTTAGGCGGTGCCCGACTGTTGTTTTTCCTGCCTGCTTATGTGTGTGCGTATGTTGCTTGTGTGTAGGTTTGTCTGTGTGTCTTGGGCGGTGCCCCACAGTATTGTTATATCTTACTTGTCTGTTTGTTAATTTATGTTAGTTATGTGTGTGTGTTTCTCTTTTGTACGTATGTGTCTGCGCTGCTTTGGTTTACGTTGTAGGATAACTGTTTTTAATGAACTTAGCATTCCCTTTTTGAACATTCATCCTTGTTCCACTTTCCCCCTCCACTCACCCCTTTTTCTACCCATACCACTTCCTCCCCTCCCCCTTTTCTGTTTTTGCGTAAAATTAAAATGTACATGTTGGATGTTTCAAGCAATTCATCTATAATATTTTTCAGTTACAGATTATTGTTTGTTGTGGGCCTGCTTTGCAAATGCGTGCCTCTGTAACTGTGTTTTAGGTGCTCTGTGCTTCTAGAAAATCTACCCTTACCTTTTATCTTCTATGTAAGCCGTTGTATACACAGCTCTTTCAATGTTGACACGGAATACTGTCATGTGTTAATAGTAGTATATTATTTTTCCTGTCAATACTATTTGTTTTTGTCATCAATGTTTCACTTATGCTGAATGTTGTAATTGTTTCCTGATTTTGGAACATGAAGTCAACTAAAGTTTATTTCTATTAGTGTTCAGTACAGTAATATAACCAAAAATATAAACAAATGTGTGTGGGCTTGAGGAATATTGCATACACTGTATCACGGTAGTAAAATCAAGCTAAATATATCTACTTAGTTCATGACGATGGTAACCCTGTTAATGTTGTTTACTTGTATTTTAATTATGTTCATGGCAATCCTCAGCAGGACAAGCTCTGTCTATTCAAAACGCTAAGGAAATATCCCCTTTAATTTATTTTTGTTCAGGTCAATCCTACTCTAATTGTGGGAAATTTAATAATCATTTTTCGCCATATAGTTAGCTTTGATATTATTTTAATACGTAAAGAAGGAAATGCAAATCCAAAATACATGTGCAAAAAAAAATGCTAACATGGTTTACAATAATGTATAAGAAGGAAGTAAGAACATAAATTCGAGGGAAAAAGACAAATGTTGTACTTGCTCCAACATGCGGCGTACCCTCAGATATACTGCATGTACCAACTGACTCTCCGGCAATTTAAAATAAGACCTAAAAAGTCCTGTTGTATACGCATAATGATTAATTTTGTCGATCAAATTCGCGCCTAAATATATTTTTAAGTAAGGTTTACCTTAAACATATCAGTAGTGTTGTCTATTACCGAACTACTTGAACATTGTCTTTATTGGGCGTTATGGGTGTCAAGTAAGCATAAATATTCCGTAACATATCCGTCTCAACCAAAAGAAAATACATTGTATATACAACATCGTTTCTTCCCTTTCAAGCAAAATATCTAATGACAATAGAATTTATAGAGCGTACTTTGCAATTCTTAACACATTTGTATATTCTTGTTATAAACATAAAATAGAAAACACAACAAAAATGAAAATGGTTTAGGCTGTTCATTGACGGTGATGGAAATTCATGCTACCATCTACGCTCTCTAGCCCCGGGTTATGCAGAACTCAACATCTACACATGTTACAACTACCAAAAAGCAATTAAGAGGCATTAAATCTATGAAAAGTTTAATAGCCCATTCAGTCCTGAGTTTAAGGCCCTTAATTAATAAAACTTGCGAAAATTTACAGTGTCCGAATAATAACTTTAACACTTCTAATCAATATTACACAAACTTAGTCAGAACGTTTTTTTTTTTTGCATTTTATCTTGGCCATCTTTGATATCCCACAAGAGAATGTTAGTCGCTGCGCAGTAATGACCCTGGAATTAGTCGAAATTCGACAACTAGTCATTTCAGTGAGTAATGTACTAGTATTTTAGAAGTCAAAAGAAAGAGCGTATTTTTCAACGTTTTGTTAGTTATCGGCTTACAAGATTTAGCTCGGCTGATAGAAAGAAAACAAAAAAGAACAACACAACTTCCTTTGGTTTCCGAAAGCAGTTTTTCATAGTGATACCATCAAACATAAGGCGAATAAAAGTTGTTCTAGAACTACAAGTAATACTAATGGTTTCATTAAAATCTTTACAATTACTTTCTTGAATTTTTCTTTATGAAACATTCAGTTAAAGTTTACGTCAAAACAATTTGTAGATTTTTTGTTAATTACTTCTTGGAAAAATATTGAAATTTGGTCGGCCTTCTGTCACCATATTTATCATTATAATACCCCATACGACAACAATTCTTTCTTTGTGCAACTGATGCCGATAGTTATCAAGATGAAACAGTCTGCACTTTGATCACCCGTAATCACCACAACGGTCACATTTGTGCAGGGTGTATCGGACTTAAAATGTTGTATAAATGTAAAAAAATCATTTATTTGGACACCATTAGATAATTGTTAAACATATAATATTAAATCGATTCTTAAAGGCGCTCGCGATAGTTTTTCCGGACGGGTCGATATTTACCCCAACACCTTGCCAATTTGGTCGAGGTAGCATATTGCAGAGTTGGGGCGGTCTTCTGCGCATGCCGGAAGTGATTATCTAATGTCGCGTTCGGCAAAATTGCGCAAATTATTGCATATTCACACGCATTTAGTTTATAATACCTATGATATACTGACTAGAGGTTAGGGTTAGTATCACCAGGGTTACAAAATATATATACGTTTAAAGTACTTTTAGTTCAATCCGGCATATACCCGAGTCTGTAATTTAAACCGGCGCTCCAACTATGCATTGAGTCACAGCCGTACCCATACCGTACATACGTATTCGTAAACTATACGTTTTGGTTGGAGAAAGGCGGACGCTTACATCGTTCTATGACATCAACATACTTCAGAAACACGTTAATAGCCGCTTATTAAGAAATCTGCCGTTTTATATATCTCACAGTCATTTGCTCAAACACTGAAAGTGTTTCCGTGGCATTTGTTGAGAAACCTTTAACCTGTTCTTTTCAAACTTAGTGGGATGATTGGCTAAATGGAGTGGATCATACCTATTGCTTTTAAAGTCAATATGTTAAAGGTAAAGGATGCGGCAGCCGAAATGATAAAATGATTTCTTCCTATATTTAAGAAAAAACAAGTTTCCACAATCACACTTTCAGCGAGTTTATTCCAAATGTTCCTAAGGTTAGCGACCTTGGGCCATTTGATCCCCTTGTAAAACATCTCTGCCTTAAGCTGTGGACAAACACAAAATACTGTCAAGAGTTTGGCTGAATATATGCACTTGTTTGAAATAAAAATTGATTACGTATTTCTTACAAACCTGCGCTGTATAAATGCCCGCCACACATTACCTCGTTGTAATTTGATTAAAGCGAAATCTAATATGGTGACCTATCAATGTTCTTTTTGTTTTAGATTAGGAAGACATAACCAAAGGTATGTGTAGAGTTTGATTTAATTCTATTATGTGAAACTCGATAAAATAGCAGAAGTACCAACTTGAAATTGACAAAAATATGCAAAATAGCCCTTGGGTCTGCTGAACAAGTACTCCTTTCTTTACAAAATCACATGCTTCAAATATATATTCAGTGGAACTTCTGAAAACCGGACCTTCTAAAAACCGGAAACCTTTGAAAACCGCAAGAAACTCAAAGTCCCGAATTTTTTCATTGTTATTTTCATTTTTAACTTCTGAAAACCGGAACTGCTGAATTCTGAAAACCGGACGATTTTTGAAGGACCGTTTACATTTCAAAACTAAAGTTGACTTCTGAAAACCGAACAACAAAATATTTGCCGGATTAAAAATGTCACCTGCCTTTAATCCAAAAACGCCTTGGCAAGTTGTCAACATGTTCTTTGTTTATCTATTAGCGACACATGTTTACCTTAACACGCATTATAATCACAACGATCATTTGATGCAAAAGTAAGGAAATAATAGGCGATTACTTTAATTTGTTTTCAATTTATGAAAACGTGATGAATAAAATATCTTACATGTGGAAAACATTCTTAATGTTTGAATGAATGAAGGATCTTGGTTTTCATTGATTTAGTTACATGGATTTACTATGCATTATCAACATCATTAAAACTTGACACTTCAAAGATGGTAAAATGTAAGTAGAAAATGTTTGAGTAAATAATAATTATTTTTTCATATACAAAACCGGAAATTCATTATTATGTACTTGGTTAACCTTAATGTTTGTAACTAACTAATTAATCACTTTATACAAACTTGTACAATTATAAACAATAATAATCCCCTTCATCCTAAGAGTAAGACAATATAACTATAGTGCACCACGTCCAATTGGCCTGCAAAGTTTCAAAATTCTGAATTCCGGAAACATCTAAATACCGAACTTTTATATATTGTTTTCCGTTATAAATATGCTTAGATATCAGATTTGTGCTGGTTATTGTACTTTACTGAAATATATTTTAGGAGCATAGAAATTTTGAAATTTCATCAACATATATTAATGGGAAAAACATACGAAATTGTAGCGAGCGTCTTTATATCAGACTTATAAGATAAGAAAATTAATATTGCACATTTCTAATGTTTATTTACTCGAAGCAAGTACTAGTATTATTAAACAAACAATAGCTCTGCTACATACATGTAGAAACAGGATGCATCTAAGTGACTTGAAAGTGATTTCCTTCTTTAATAACAAAGAGCGTGTATGTATTAATAGCATGAAACATGATGTAACGAGATTAGCTTCCTAAAGTTTTCCATATTTGAAAAAAGAAATGACGGTGTCGTTTGGAGTATGAATAAACCATAATTCACCTGCGCTTTTTTAAGTCTACCTGTGTACCATTAATCTGCTATCTAACCGAGACAGCATTTATTTCGTGATCAAATTAAACCGGTGATGATTCAGCGGATAAGAGAGGATGTAAACAAAAATACTTATAAACGACCATATGATTTTGAAAAAAAAAAGTTGTGAATCATTTTTAGTTTCTTAAACCATTTTAAAGGCATGTTTTAACTGAAACCAAAACAAATCAAATAGATCAATTGGATTTTGCATAAAATCTTTTATGAATGAAACTGACTTTGAATTCGATGGTATTAAAGATAATTCAATTCCAGATACACCCCAAGGACCCTTATTTCTACAATTCTTTTTGATATGAAAACTTCATTTAGAAAGTCTGAAACAAACCCTGAAATTTTCAAGTCCAAATATCACGAAATCAATTTAACATAAAAGGACTATTTTGCAATTTACACTGACGGTTCAAAAGATGAATCAGAGGTTGGGTGTGCTGCTTTCATTCACCTTCATCAATCAAAATAACGTTTGCCAAAAAATGCAACAATATTTTCAGCCGAGGCAAAAGCTATTGATTTAGCCCAAACCATATATAAAAATATAGTGAAGATTTTTTTGGATCTTTTCCGACTCGCTTTCTGTTTTACAGTCAATTCATAACCGAAATATGAAAAATCCTTTCATTCAAAATATTCTTCGCAGGGTTCATGAACTATCTTCAAAAATGTCTATCATATTTTGTTGGATTCCCAGTCATGTTGGTATTTATGGAAACGAGGATGCAGATACTGCAGCAAAGAAATCCCTTTCATTATCACAATCTAATTTGAAATTACCACATACCGATTTTAGGCCAAATATAAACAAATACATTTATCTAAATGACAATCGTCATGCAACAATGCTTCCTTCAATAAACTTCATGATATTAAACCTTCTCTAGGGGAATGGAACCAAGGGATCTGTTCGCAGGGAGGAAGTTGTTCTTTCTCGTAGTCGAATAGGTCATACCCGTTTGAGTCATTCTTATCTTTTGAATAAAGAAGATCAACCCGAATGTGTACCATGTCAAACACCGCTAACTATTAAACATGTTTTAATCGACTGTGTAGACTTTGCCCCACAACGCAGTACATACTATGATGTTCAATTTTTGAAAGAGTTTTTTGAAAAAAGTTTGATAATATAAAAAATTATTTTATCGTTTTTAAAGCAGATAGGAATTTATAAAAAAAATCTGACATTTCATATTTTTATTCACATCTTTTGCAATATGTTTATGTTTGCAGCTGATATTTTAACACATATGTATATACATTTTTATATAAATGATTTAAGATATGCTTTACATTTTTACGTAATGATTTTAGATATGCTTTACATTTTTACATAATGTGCTTTACATTTTTACATAACTGATTTAAGGTATGCTTTACAGCAGGCGTTTTCAATATAACTTCTTCTCGACGATATATGACAATTTTATGTCGATTTGCCAACCCAACTCACTCACTCACCTAACTGGGAAAAAAAAGCAACAATTATTTATTTTCATTAATCCATATTTAATCTACAAAGGATGGCATATATGCCGCACCCGGATTGAGTTCGCGAACCCCCGACTAAAAGTGAAAACTGATTATTGCATGACTGAGCTATGTCACGAAACAGGTCAGAATTTCCAACAGTCAAAATCGATAGATTATGATTATTAAATGATTGATCTTTCTATTTTCATGAATAAAACAAACAATATATTTGCTACGTAGAAACACGATATAACTAAACGTTTTTCGCAGATATACTTGAAAGAGATTTCGTCCTTCAATAAGGAGCGTCCTTAAATGCATGCTTTAAAAGCCCATTGATGTTTTGATGAAACTAGTTAACGAGGCTAGGTAAAAGTTTTCCTTATTTAACAAAAGAAACGACGGTGTCGCCTTACTTATTCTGAAGTATGAATAAACCGCACATTAAAGCGCGTTTTTTTTTTTTTTTTTTTTTGGTTTTTGTTTTGTCTACCTGTGTACGATATCTTTGTATGTAATCTAACCGAGAAAGCATTCATTTTCGTTAATTTAGTTATGATTCAACGAATGAGACAGGGTGGGAACAGAAATAATTATAAACGACCATGTGATTTTTTTTTAATCTTGTGAATCAAACAATTGCATGATGATTTTCTTGTTTCTTAAACCATTTTACACCACATACTTTCATTGTAGAAACCACTTTTATTAATCCATACTTAACATATGAAGGATGTCATACGCTTTGCATCCGGACCAAACTCGTGGACCTTTAATTCTAAGTCTTTAGTTAAGCCATGAATTTAGTCTATATATTGTATAAATGGAATACACCTAGCTTTGTGGTTGATCATTAATTGTAAAACATTTAGCTTTTTGTTTAAAGAAAAAAACAATAAAACTATGAAAGTGACTCTTATTAGATAAAGAAACTTACTTTTCTTATTTTAATGTTATGAGCTTACTCTTTGCATTTCTTTCGCTATTTCAATATTTTAAAGTTTTCTAAATTTTTAATCATTTAATAATTGTTATTTTTGTTTCATACATTTCTCATTATATTTTATATGAAAATAGTTCACTGTATTACAAAAACAGTGGAATATAAAGTTACAAAAACTGTTGAAATCTATAATAATATTTTTTCTTCATAATGATCTGATATTTTCTCAGAGAAGTCTATATTCTGTGGGGTCATCTCAGAGATAAGACATATTGCATTTGTTTTAGAAAATGAGACGATTATATTTTAGAGATATTTATTTTAAAAGTCTCTAACGAATGATTCCAGACTAAGGCAGATATAATGGAGATATATACAAATGAAGCATTTGAAAACATCATTTTTATACGTAGAAACCGATTATTTCACGATTGAGCTATGCCACGAACTAACGATACGGCCAGAATTTCCAATGGTTACATTCGACAAATTGTGGTTATTAAATAAATGATCTAGCAAAATTCAGTTTCTTAAATATATACTTTTATTTTATTTTATTAAAGTTAACTTTATTTATTTAACCATACAAAATACAAACATGGGTTAAGTCAAAAGAAACAACCGGTAACTGCGGGTCTCGAGCATCATTTTTCGCGAATCTACAATAATGCTAGGCTTCTCTATACAGTACTATTGAAGCTCTCCTTTTAGTGAGATATACATTATATTTTTTTTGTCTTTTTATTGGCTGTGTGTTTTCATTTTATAGTTATCTTAAAAGAATCATTCCGTAAAGTAAATATCGATGCTGTGCTATCAAAGGATATTTAATATTCAAGTGGGTTTTGTTGTTGTTGGTGGTGTTGTTTGTAGGCCTCTTTTTCGGTACAAGGTTGCATCAAATTATGTCTGTCACCCTTTACGATTGGCGGGTTAAAGGTAGTCAAATACGTGACGAAATTAATATCCAGTACGGAATATTCGGGGAGGTACCCTGAGTCACAAGTTGGACTAAGAATTTAATGACGATCATATGGAAGATACCATTAAAAATCAGGAGCATATACGTTAAAGCCCGAGCTGATTTCGAAAGGAAAACAAGGCATCGTTTCGGATCGATGTATATGCGCAAATGGCCTTAAAATAAGTTCATCACTTTCAACACTAAAATGTTAAGCTTGATATGTATGTGCACGTGTCCAACACTTTTTTATAAATAATAGTCTCGTCATAAAACAAAGGTTTATGCATATAGCCAAATGGTTTACACTCGTCAAATATTCGTGTCTTTGCACAGCCATTTATTGCCGTAAATATCTTGAAAAAAAAATGTATTTTCTGATATAAATATTAGAGCTCCGTGGAATCTACCATACCAAATTAGCACACGCATTCATATTTCCAGAGTCTTTTCAGAAAGCATCATTATATACAGAACATTACGATCACCAAAGGAAATTCGAAAGCAAGGGACATGTAATAGGCTGTGTAACAAATACAGAACAACATTTTTCAACATACATGTAAAATACTTTGATTTTCCTGCGAAAACGTGAGAAATGTCTACCTTTTCCGTAATATAAAGTCACGTGATTCCCCGCACTAGATCTGACAAGATTAAAAAAAAACAACAAAAAAACAATCACTTTCTATTACACTAAAACATAAAGGACAAATGCTTGATATAGATATTAGCATTTTCAGAAAATATATTTAGCATAGTACTTTTCATGTTTGAGACCTTAGATTATTCTATATATTTGTTTTTGATACCACAAGTCGACGAATAGTACAACTGACAGAGCGTTGGATTTTAGATTCGATGGTCTGGGTACGATACTAGACCTTGCTGCTTTTTGTAGTATTTAACTTATTTTTTCCTTGTTAAATTAATGATGTAATGAAAGGAAACAATATCTGAAACATGTACACAATAGATTAGTTATGAATTTGATATCACCAGAGACTAGATGAGCAGGGTATCGAACTTATAGATATTAATCTATGCTAGAACATGGGTATACGATTCAAAATACACTAATGGGGCATGTTTGGAGCACACATTGAAAATCAGATACGTGATCACGAATCTCGTTTTATCTTATGAATATTGATTTCACGTCCAATTATAAAATATATATTTTTTTTATTTTGTATTCTTGCTTTTGAAAAAAAAAATGAATATAAAATATGACACCAATTTCTAACAACATTTTCTCACGCACAGCTAATCGAATAAATACACAACCTTTATTCTGATAGTAAAGGCTATGATTTTGTCATGTTTCCTGAACGTATAGAACCAAAAAAAATCTTGATAAAATGGACTAAATTGACATTATAAAAACTTGATCAAATGAATAAACTATTCGTTTTTATATTAAACGAAATTAATAACATTCATACAACTGTAAAAGCAAATATTTTTGCTGGGTCAAAATTTCGCGAATTTGAAATTTTGAGTACATGTGTATGTTCGCGAGGTATAATAATATTTGCGAAATTGTTAAAATGGTATCCTATTTTAATTTGATATATACTAAAGGTAAATATTTACGCGAGGATAAATTTTCGCGAGAGGTAGGGCCTTGGGAATATAGCGAAAATTAAACTTTCACGAAAATTTCTGCTTTTACAGTATTTCAAAATTGTATCTCCTGTTTAAAACTTATTGCAATACACACTGCTGGGAATAATGACATAAAACAACCCACTAAATATTTCTGATTTGCTTACTATGGTAGCATTTTCTGTCACTATTCACAGCAGTGAACAGAAAAAAATACTGTCGAAGTTTCAAATTTGATATTTTTGATATCAGATCTGCAGCTTATTCTTGTATTTAAGCATTAAAGAATATGCAACTTTACCTTGTACAAAATATCCAATTGTATATTTCTTATTACGCACAATATTAACGTATGTCTGAAACGCTTCAATGTGTCTAAAATATTAAGACGCATACAAATTACAAACTAGGAAGAAAAAATATACCGTCGTTATGCATTTAAATGAAATATCGTATACAAGTAACTTGGTAAGATCAGATTTCGTATTATATCTAATACTGACATAAGACTAATGGTCGTAGTATTTGATATTATCTTTTGTTATGTCAGTGCGTTTCAATGCAATTTTACACTTATAATGAAGGAAAAATGTTTAAAGGCACGAAAGTATTGCATAGTATCATATTTAGTAATTATGATTTCGATGATATCAAATTCATTCATGTTCATACTTTAAATTCTTTTTTTTTTCTTATTAGTTGATTAATTAGATTAACTGATGAGGAATTGAATTGTAAATCAGGATATGAGTTTCTCGGTAACATTAAACTTAATCGAAGATCAAAACTATTTGAGCCGCGCCATGAGAAAAACCAACATAGTGGCTTTGCAACCAGCATGGCTCCAGACCAGATAATCTGCGCAGTCTGGTCAGGATCCATGCTGTTCGCTAATGATTTCTCTGATTGCAATAGGCTTTGAAAGCGAACAGCATGGATCCTGACCAGCCTGCGCATGCGCACAGTCTGGTCAGGATGCGCATGCTGGTTTGGATCCAAGCTGGTCGCGAAGCCACTATGTTGGTTTTCTCATGGCGTGACTCATTTGTATGTATACTATTTCTTTCATTATGATATCAACTCCGTTCACAGATATACTTTAATTATTATATAGAATGTACACATTATGTGACGGTGGTTCAAGTAAAATTTTGAAATTTTCTGACAAGTGATTTAAATGTGTTTCACGTCATGAAGGTTTGTAATCAATATAAAAATATCTGTAAAATGATCCTTTTGAAGCATAGAATGTAGCCAAGCAAAATAATAGTAGGATCGGTTTGACTGAGTCTGTTCATGAGAGATGATGAAAAGTGCAACATCCTTCCGTCCTAAACGGAATTCCATTACAGAGACATTGAATGGACTCCATGATCCAAAAGGACAAGCAAATGTAACAACACTGAATCCAAGTATGGTGGAACTTTTAGCTGCCTTCATCCGGCACTTTAAGCTTGTTGTTGTGATAGATGCATGTAACTGACTGAATAGCGAAAAGTGCAGATCTTGATCAGACTGCAAGGATGTACAGGCTGATCATGATCTACACTAGTCGCAAAAGCAGAATAAATAGTGCCCTGAATAATAAGGGTTAAAGGGAATTCCTATAGTTTTTATGCGCATCTTTCTGCGCAGCTGACACTTTCTATGGACAATTGAAGTGAAGTCAACATTTGTTAAAACATGTGATTTAAAAAGCGGCATTCTTTTACACATTAGCAGTGGAGTTTAACTTAGGGTTACGTTTTATGTATACATATGTATGTATATTCCGATTATTATCTTCGGTTTAAACCTATTCAATGTGAGCGATTTATAAAGATTTGAAATTCAATAGAAGGTATCATATTACGTCATATAAGTTGTCTGCTTTGTATGAATTATTGTCAATTAGGCCTAAAAAAAATTATTTGTTTCCGGTAACATGCTAAAAAAAATAGGGTAGGTAGGTCGGAAAAAAATTTTTTTTTTTGGATTTTTTTTTATTAAGGGAGACTTTTCGGAAATTATTTTTGTGTCATAAAATGATTACAAATAAGGGGGTTATGCCTTTAGAGCATCAGTAAGTTGATTTCTAATATCACTGGTCATGTTTAAAGCATAAAAAGTGCAGTTCTGCAACTTTTTGTTAAAAAGTTGAAAAAAGTATTCTCCAAGGCCATAAAAACATTTAGGGTCGGGCCAAAAATTTAGGGTAGGTCGGGATACCGGAAACAAACATTTTTTTTAACGCCTTATTGACTTAAATATTAAAAGGTAGTTTCAAAAGTTTTGTTATTTGATAAATAACATTTTAGACATTTTTTTCTACCATGTCTTATATTTTACATGTAGCTCACCTTGTCCTCAGAATATAAGAAATTATGGTTCTTAAAACGTATGTTTAACGTGCTGTCACACAATTATAAAATCAAAATGCACAAATAAATCGCTTTACTTGTCCGCCATAAGAGACATTAAAATGCTTCATTTAGTCAATATAATAGAATAGTAAATGCAGCAATATTTATATTTTATATTTCAATTATTGTTCAGAAGAGTTTTCCTATTTTTTTATTTTTAAATCATCACCACTTGAATGCTTTCAAATGTATGTTTAACGTCTGCACTTCAGGTAAAATTGTATTTATTCCTGATATAAAGTAAAAATTTAATACCCCATTGCATATATAGGAAATCAACTGTCCGTTTGTCTGTACGTAGGAAGCCGTTTATCTCGTTTCGCCTGCAGTACACCTTAATGACTCGATTTAGTTAATATTCACGCTTTACAAACCTTGAGGCATGACAGTCTTGCATATAATGGCATTGACCATCATTTGACCTTTACTTTCAAACTTAAACTTTAATAAACAACATTTTTGGGTTCTACAGCCCACTTGAATTACCCAATTCAGTTCATACACTCATACTCAACAAACATTGTGACCTACAATCTGACCCATATATAAATGACATTGACAGTCATATGATCTTCAACGTTGAACTTCAACAAAAGAATATTTGAACATAGATCTAGGGAAATAAGTATGAGTTTTGAAAGTTCTAATATCTAATTAAAAGTTCTGATCTGCAAAAAAATGACAATTCGTGCCTTAGGTTATAATTTTTGTTGACTTCCTTTGCAATTACACAATTAAATGAAAAATGAATACGGTTTTATTCCCCAGTCACACATACGGCGCGGAGAGCTACGTCTAGCCACGGATAGAAACGTAGTAATCCGTATCTGAGCCGAACCTTAAAGTAGTAATCCGTACCAATCCGTACGGCTTATGTACGGATCATTACGGATAACTACGTTTCTTTCAGTGGCTAGAAGTAGCTATCCGCGCCGTATGTATGACTGGACTATTAGACACATTATGAAACATTTTTGTTCAACAAAAACTTTCAGGATTTTTTCATTATCATTATTTGATTTACCCATTACAATTGCTTAATATATGTTTTTGTCAGCATCCTATGATAGTACTTGTATCAAAATGTCACAATAGAAAATGTTTTGTGAAATATTTGTTTGTTTAGGGTTTAACGCCGTTTTTCAACAGTATTTAAGTCATGTAACGGCGGGCAGTTAACCTAACCAGTGTTCCTGGATTCTGTACCAGTATAAACCTGTTCTCTGCAAGTAACTGCCAACTTCCCCACATGAATCAGAGGTGGAGGTGTAATGATTTCAGAAACAGTGTCGTTTATTAATAAAATAGTCACGGAGAACATACGCCCCGCTCGAGGATCGAACTCACGACCTCGCGATCCGTAGACCAACGCTCTTACCTACTGAGCTAAGCGGGCGGGCTGTCTGTGAAATAAGACAGGTAAAAGGACCTCGGACATTTTCTTATTCAGATTGCCAATCAAATTAAGTAAAAACTGACCAAGGGCTAGACTTCTGAGATACCATGTTAGCAAAGACATTTAAAGACCATTTCTTGATATCTTCGACTAAGTCTTACCCCTCAGTGACGCAACAAAATATTTCACATGCTTTTGTAAATAATTATTCTATGTTTATTCTGCGAAAATGGTACTTGGTCACAGGGGGGATCGTGTTAAAAATTGAAAACAAAACTACATCTAGGATGTCAGAAAATGAATTTTGCATAAAATATTTTGACATTTATTGCATGGGTTTCGTAAACCTTTCATATAAACAGATTTATTCGTTTTTTGTTTGTTTTTATTTTGTAAATATTTCAAACATAGAAAACACTACAATAAATAAATAATGGACATAGAAAGTCAAGCTTGAAAGCAGACTGATTTTGATAAGTATATCTTATGATTTTTTTTTTAATCAGGTCTGCTGCCTTTTGACAATCTAAGTCGGTCGACTGAGTGTCATCAGGATGAGACAATTGCGTCTGTCGCAAGTCATGGACCAATCAAGTTGCTTAGAAATATACAACCAGATGTATGTGTCTTCAACCTAAACATCACAATGAGATATTAACGAACTTTCGGAATAGTGCCACTGTGGTGCAAATGCCTTTTAATCCTTTGTAGGATACAGTAATGGCACACCTAGAATGTATTTTAAGAATAATCTTTGCTTTAATTCGAACCAGAGAATCACTGGATCCATCACCCTCACAGAACTACACCAGACACAAACTCCTGAACTGACTCTGGTGCCTTCAGAACTAACACTGACACCCCCATAATTAACACCAATTCACCTACACATCTGAAAGTTATTCCAAAGCCGCCGCAGATAATAGTAACGACTTTCAAGGAACTAACACTGACGCCCTAAGAATATTTACATAGATGTTGATTGTTGATACAAGCTAGTGAAGTTCTGTTCCATTGATATATTGGACCAATCAGAATTCTATTACTACATTGTATTATTATGACGTTTTATTCTTTTTTTACATTGGTGTAACAGAAAGCGCATATTTAAGTGTTTGATATGCATTAAAACGTAAAGGCTAAATGTGCATGACTCTGTGGCGTAGCCGCTATTATTTAAGCACAAAAGGACTGTGCCTACAGATAATTTCGGAAACGGAAGAACCAAACACACAAAGGGACCTTGAAAAGAGCTATCGATGCATCTAGAACGTGCCCAGATGGGACATAAAATGCTAAATCCCAGGCACCCCTGAATCGACAGTGACAGCTGTCCCCTATACACCTTCGCTGAAAAAGACAAGCTACTCAAATGTATGTAAAACATTTTGAGGCCAGGTACACCACTGCGTGCATTCAATATATAATCCTCCCCATAATACCCGGTCACTGTTGTACTATCCGACAAGAGATACCTGACAGTGACGTCATATTGTGTCTTTGTGATTTGAAGTCAGCGACCTTAACCACGGAAGCCCGTTACTTTACATTTAGCGTGCATGGATAGGTAGCTCAGAGGATAACGGCACTGCCGTTGTAATCAGAATGTACGGAAATCGTATCCGGTCAATATACTTTTTTCCCCACACGGTATTTATTTAGTTATATTCTTATCCATATTTTCTCATGCTTCACAAAGTACGTGCACAGAATAGATTGTGTAAAAAACGTTTGTCTTCACTGTTTGCTACAGCGACGGGGATACCGACAAAGTGAGTGACACAGGTTGCTTTGACAGTGAGACGGACACAGCTGACTGTGACAGTGAGAAATCACAGCTGACTGTGACAGTGAGACAGAGACAGTGAGACAAACACTATTGACTTACAGTGAGACAGAAACAGTTGACTGACAGCGGAACAGACACATTTGTCTGACGGTGAGACAGACACATGTTGCATAACATTTGGTACATTTCATAATGAAATAAATGACTGATAATAAAACACTAAAAACATAAAAAGATCAACAACAATGCAAAAAAAGACATAAAAAACGTAAAAAAAAAACAAACATTTTCCCCCAAAAAGCAAATATTTCCAACTATCTCAATTACATATTTTGCTGCAAAAATGCATAAATATAACTAGCTTTTCACCAGTTTCGGACAAGCATCACCTGCTTGACAAGCAGCCAACACATCCACTGGGCTTTACCTTACTTGAATCTTCTCAAAAGATAAGGACATATTTCGTTTTATTATAAGTATACATCTGTTTAGGATATACCATGCTTATATTTACCATGTTGACAAAATGACGCCACTGTTAAAAATCGTTGGTGGATTAGTACATGTGTACTGTATGTGTCACTACGGTATAATATTAGGTGTATAGCAAACAAACAATAGGCAATGTCATGGACACTCAGGTGGAAAGAACAGAAGTACAGTTGTGCCATCAAACGTTTTGTTCTACTTATATTTTTTGCTTTTATGTTATTTCTTTTTTCAAATGTTAATAACACTGATATTCGGTAAAAGTTTATTCATTGTTTTAAAACCGTTTATAATAGGCATACGTTAAAATGCATATGTTTATTTCACTAAAATGCACATTTTTATTTTTTTTATAAAATATGACCCTCAGTCACAAACTGTTCGAATTTCAAGACAACAAACATTAAATAAACTTATTTTTGGTGACAGCTTGATAGGTATTTAACTTATTTATGAGTATTTGAAGCTATTTCATAAAACTATCAGATACTGAAATCATGAAATGGCATTGAAATTTGGGCAAAATCCCTAACATTATGTCCGATGTTCTTTGCTAATTTGCAACTGATCTCCGTTTCTTATATATATTGAGCAAATTATCCCTTCATTAAAAAGAAGTGATGAAGCTACTTTAGATTAATTTCTTTTATCAAAAGTAGTTTATGTTATTGTTCCTTCTCAAGGGAAGGAACACTTACTGTGAATATGTCACGCTTGACTGAGCATGTAACGGATACAAGGGTATCGTCAAAGGAATCCAAAATTTCCGTAGGGTGCCGCCATCTTTGACTCATGCACATTCATTACAAATAACCTCTAGCCCATTATGTGTTTACTGCATAATCAATCTTTTTTTCAATCGATAGTGCACTACAACTACGTAAAGTAACAGAACAACAAGACAAAATAATAAAGATTAAATCATGTAACTCCTCAACTGAGTATATCATAGTAAAGAATGGAGATTAATGAAATGAATATGCATCATCCTAAAATAGTAAAATAGACTCCCGCCAAAAATACGTAATGAAATTGCCACTGGTCATGTGATTTTTTTTTAGTTTCTAACATTTTAATATACAAGTTTCAGACTTGCAAGTGCTTTCTCCTTTTGCGTACATTTTTACCCTTATTTATTTTTCGAATCGTAAATGCATGTATGCAATGTCTTTATGTTAAGTGCGCAGGTACTCGCTGGTGTAGTCGCGTTATGGAAATATCAGGAATTGAAATACAGACTGCAAGACAAATGCTTCCAAATAGCATACTATGTACTGCACTTGCTTATATTAAAACAAAAAAAATTGGATTATGATAAAACTGTTAATACTTATATTAGTTCTTAAACAGTTAAGTTTGCACCAAAAATGACAGCTTCTTACATATTTTTCTCATTGCATTATTAAACATTTGTAACATTATGCCAAAACAATATCCCTTAAAAAGAATATTTTATATGCGCTAAAAGGGACCTTTTGGTAAGCTAAATATTGTTACAACTGTTATGTTGTTTCTTATGTATTAATTTACATTTCTTTTAAGGATATAGTTAAAAATATCAATTTAATTACCGTGTTGAAATTATCCCACTGTATCTTTTATGCTAACACTTATTCCTAAACGAGTACGACATACTAATTTGGTTACAATTTTAACCTTATTTTGAGTACTGCAAACTAGGACGATCAATAAGGTTGTCGCTGAGCATATACTTCCTTATTTGATATTTTGTTAAATACGCGCTTGTATAATTTGGCATTTTGGTATCAATAGCCACTGGTATGAAATAACCGTAATTGCAACGATAATAATACCAATGTTACAATAACAAACAATAAAATTAAAATAACATGCTGTATCTGATATGCTGAACAAAGAAAAGTTACTTACTTTAAGTGCAAATACACGTAAATATGAAGACAAAGATACTTCATATGTATAGCAATTTGAAATCGTGTGGAAAATTTAATCGGAAAACTGATGAAATGGTTCATTAAATGGTGTTGGGGACGTACCCTAAAATCACACATTGATAGAGGGTATGGCAACCTTGAGCATCGAGGACTGCCTGGCATCGTTTGCACATAAAACCAACGAATGTGTTGATTTCAGTCTGTAGAACATTATTGTATTTATTTATTTATTTTTTTTTTTTTTTTTGGGTTTATTGTCGCACCGACACAATTTTAGGTCATATGGCGACTTTCCAGCTTTAATGGTGGAGGAAGACCCCAGGTGCCCCTCCGTGCATATTTCATCACGAGCGGGCACCTGGGTAGAACCACCGACCTTCCGTAAGCCAGCTGGATGGCGAACATTATTGTAGGCTACTCCTGAAGGTCATATGAGGTTCTAGGTCATCTGTATATAGATTAGTTTGTAGGTCTTCCTTAAGCTTTGTTGAGTGTTAGTGTAAACTTATTTTAAGTCATTGATCCAAACGGTAAAATCTGTTTCGTACGGACGGACGGAGAGACACACGGACATTTCAGATGCTTGTACCCGGGGATAGAAATGTTCTTTACATTAGGAATTAATATGATTTTGCATGCATAACATACATTAAACATGCATTTAAAATATCTAACTGTCGACAATTGAAAAATTAGAGTAAGGTAGATACTTCTGAAGAACATTTGAAATATAAAAATCGTTGCATTTATGTTACTTTTTATTAACCAAATGTCTTTAATGACCATATCATAGACCTGTATAGCGACTAACTTTTGATTTTATAATTGAGTGACAGCATGTAAATCGTAACTATTTTTTTTCCAAACCATTCTTAAATGTGGATCATTTCTTGGCATCATAGCTGAACTCGAATATAAAACTTAACTTAACAGAATGTTGATGTTTAAAGTGTTATTTATTTATATGCAAATCGTTTGAAAACGTCTTGTTACTATTGAGGTATACAGCCATATTGACAATCGTTAATACAAAGCGGAAAATGTAAATGAGGTAATGCGATACCTCCTATTGATCTTCAAATTTTTATATATCGTTCACTATGAATGATTGGGTTTAAATGTACAAAGATAATGATAGAGATATTGATCAGACTTTACATGCAAATCTATTCATACAACGTAAATCTAAGTTTAAGCAATTATGTTAATGTTAAACAGAATTAAGCTTAATCCGGTACTAGCAAGCATATAACATAAGCTTGTATGCAACTGGGATGTTGAGTGTGCTAGACGTTGTCATATTTATATGAAAATAATTGAAGTTCTAATTGATACTTGGATTTGAGAGTTAAATCGACTTAAAACTCCATTGTTTAATTTTAGCAAAACTGGTATATGAATTTATTATGTCATTTTGAAGATACTTCGTAAGTAGAAACAAATTGTCCTAGTGATTAGCAAAAATAATATTTTTATCTCTTTGGTCATGAGCTCTAAGCGAAACCACATTTTAAATTACAGAGGAGCGTGGAGGGGATGTGGTGTTTCCGTGCAAAATGGTTAAGTTCAATGACTTCAAATAACTTACCCCTCATCGATGTGGGTTAGATCCTCAATCCGGGCGTTGAATTCATTAAGTGAAGACGCTGGTTTTATCCAGGTGCCCGCCCGTAATTAAATAATCTACGGTGGACATATTGGGCTTTACCTCCGCAATCAAAGCAAGAAAGTCGCCACCTATAATTGTGTCATTACCGCATTAAATCAAACAAAATAGATAAGTAAATAATTTGCCAAGGACACTGGCTTCAGTAAATAAAAACACGTGGCCTAGTATTACCTGCAAAACTCTAAAAAAAATCTGAAAATAGAACATATTTGAAGTACATAGCACACGTACCAGCATACGTAACATAGGTACCAGAACTGGCTGCTCAAGAAACTTTTTATCGTATACATTTACACGCAACATCTTTATCAGTTCTTTAGTTAGTGACTAATGCGATATTTGTTGTTGTTTTCCTAACCTCTTTAAGAATATTAATCCTACATTGATCAGAGTCAAACACACATACAAGTATTTCTTCTGCTGTGATTACACCTGGTGAGCTAGTGAAATATCAAGTTCAATTACCACGACAGCCTTATGCCACCCACGGCAATTTGACAGAAGACAACGTGTCTAAAATACAGCCTCCTCGATCACATTTCCTTTTCCTTACATTGTTGATTCAATGAGTTCTGTCTTTAGTAGTGAATGTACATAATAATACGGGAGTTGTATGTACTTGATTACAGGTATTTTCTTAACATACTTTGTAATATCGATTCAATTTAGTTACAATTGTAAAAGTTATCCGAGGTTAAATTACATTCATATACAATGTCTTTATTTGAATGCTATAATTAGACGTGATGAAAAGAAAAGAAAACAGGAATAACATGCATTACATTTCATTATTCTCTGTGGATATCTCCAAAATTCCTAATTGTGTCGCATCCATTATGATAGTTCTGAAGCCACGTTAAGAAAAAAAAATATTTATATATATTTTTTGTTGGGGGTTTGGGGGAGGGGGTTAGGGGTAACATTTCAATGGAGTCAAAATATTGTTCATGAGATTAAAATCCAAGGCAGGCCTGGAGTTGCAAGAAACAAAGAAAAATATTGCAACCGTTCTGGGCATGGTACATGTAGAAAGTGCCATACGTTTTTCCAAGTAGCTCAAACTATAGGCTTTTCAGGAAAGACTGTCGATAAAATTCTGACTGACTGTTTGATTTATGAAAAGAAGAAGCCTTCTTGATGGGTCCCTGTAAAGTCCAATCGTTCAGACTGCGCAAAAGAAAATGCTGAAAACATACAAAAATTGTAACACAAAAATAAAAATAATGTAATCTTTAGAACATTTCTGTGTTGCTCACTGGAGAAGAAACATATTTTGATCCTAAAAAGAAAAATTAAAGCACTAAACAAACAAACAAGCAAATAACACATGTCAGTGTGGGTGTTATTAATATTGTCAAACTCTTTAAAATATTTTTCTGGTTGACAATATCAATAACACCCTCCCTGCCATGTGATATTTATATAATAACTTTTACAGGAATGAAAGAATTGCACAATATCATATTTGATAATAATGATAAGGTATTATAATTTTCATGATTACCCTAAGCTTGACAGAATAAAAGGCAGTATCAAGTATCACGATAATTTGTCTTTTGTCAATATCAGATGTGAAATCTTATCTTTTTAATACATTTTTATTTAAATGCATTAAGAGGATATAAATTGTCTTCCAACTTTCAGATCAAAGAAAGCTGCAGAGCGGATATTGAAAAATATCAAATATTAACAGCAACCAGGATGTCTTTGCAAAACCAGAAATTTTGCAAACTTCACTACCATTTCTAAGTGACTTAGAAACTTCTGCTTTAGCTTAGATGGTAGTTTAGGGGCCAAGGAGCAATAAATGATATAGTTTTGCATTGTTTTTAATTTCCTTATGTACCAAAATGATGATTAAAAACTTTTGTCCAATTGGATTTTTCAAAAATCCAATCGGATATATCCTTTCGACTACCGCTATCGTACACCGATGCACTACCTGAGAAGCCAAATGCAGACTGTATATTTTTGGGGTTCTCCGTTACCGCTACTGTTTTGCAGACGGGCTACCGCAGACGACTAATACGTACCAGAAAAATGGGGATACTCATTTCCATAGCGTATAATGCAGTATTTAGGTAAAAATTGTATATTTTCGCAGTTGAAAATAGAAGGAATTAACAAAAATATACTACATTTTTATGCTGCGGTATTGTTTATGTAAAACGGTTGCTACACTATGGTAGTTATGTCCATTGTGTGGTTATTGGTATAACTACACTGTGGCACAACTTACAGTTTCTTGTTTCCTGCAATAGTCTACTATGGTATATAAATGCAGATAAAACAAACAGTTAATGTTATTTATTAAAAGTCACATATTTAAACGGCCACTGCATCACTGCGGCAGTACATGCTATTTTGTGTGAATATGTATTAATACACTGTGGCACTCCCTTTAGTTTCACATGCCCTGCATTAAACTACTGTGGTAATCGAGGGAATAAATAATGCCTACAGGATAAGCACTGCCTTAAAATTCAAGTTTCTCACAAAAGTCTACTATAGTTCTTAGTAACAGGACGAGTAAAACTACACTGCGGTACTACATTGAAATTCGTTCTTCTTGCAAACGTCTACTATGGTAATAATTTGCAGAGTGGTTTGGTTGCTGTACCACTTCCTCCCTATGTCAGCCACTCTCCCTCCCCAATCCCGTCTAACAAGACATATGCATCCCCACTCCTATACCTAGATCCTCACTCCCTGTAATTACTATTTACTAAGTACTCTTTTCTCCAGGCATCATAGTGCTTAAGAATTCCCTTCCAGTACAACTTTTGCAAGACCCAACCCTGAACCAGTTTAGGCATGGTGTAACCAAACTTGCACACAATGCTTAACATGATAGACCTGTTTCTTTAAACTGCTTTTATCTGTAAGCCCTTCTTGTTTTTAACACTATCAACTGTATTCATGGCTGCAATACACATCGTATATTACTTTTATTCTCCTGTCCATTCTACTTTTAAAATTATTGTACAGGCGCGCAGCTGCACGTAATACTCGTAAAGAGGAGTGATGCAGTATAAAAAGATAAATAGATAAACATTTAGTTAATAGCATGTATTAAAGAGAAGCTTTAAAATATTCGTTTTAGCAGATGCAGTTTCTGCATATCTTTGGAAGTTTAAAGTTTATATTAAAGGAAAAAAAAGAAGTAGAACTAACGAGTAAGGTTGTTGAACATCTGGTTGAACGTATAGTGCTTCTAGACACATTCTACACATCAATCCCTTTGCCAGCTCAACCCATCTTCGTGTGTCTTTTAATAAGGGCGAACATTCTTGCCGTATGGTTTGAAACCACAGAAATTAGTCCGACAGAAGGATGTGTCGGCAGGAATAATGTAATACATGTAATACATTATAATTTCTGGTTTCGGTTATACAATGAACAAAGGACAGCATATGACACGTTAAATTAAAGATGGAAACATGGTAGCTAGAGTATGGAAGGTTACCGTTCAGGAATTAGGAAACCCAAACAAACGCAGGTTGTTGATACCATTGACCGAGAGTTTTCAGACTCACACGAAATTACTTCACTGTCAGGGCGAACAAATGCTTGTCAGTTTTGCAGTATGAAGGAACTAAAGACCGCCGGTGGTCTCCGAACACCAACGTCATCATTTGGTTGTAAGCAGTAAAAAGACAATTTACACAGATATAACAATACTCTTCTTATTAAAAAGTTATATTGATCTAATAAGTAGTTTTACAGATGTCATAGTATTATTGAGTCATTGCTATGTTACGTGAACGTAGTTTCTTTTACTCCATATATATAAATTGGGTCTGAGTCAAGAAGTCGCTCAAATCCAAAAATGTACTCAAATTATCGCTCTGTGTCAAATTTCCCGAAATATTGAAGCATGTCAGAAGAGGAAAAGTATGTTATTGTATTATATATTCGACTGCTCTTAACAGGTTAATCTTCTTAGTACAGGATAAAATGTTTCGAGAAATCCAGCACTTAAGTACAAAAGCCAGTTCCAGAGAAGTTGTGCAATAACTGTAGTTGAAAATCAAAATGTCTTGCTTACATAAAAATATTTGTCATCTATTTTCAGGGTTAATCCCCGTGATCTTTTAAACTTTTAAATAATACTTTCAGGGAATGCTTTCTTTCGTATCATGCGTCCAGAACTGGGATTGGCTAACTAAAGAACAAGTCCATACAGACCTCCAACCCGAAAACGTCCGTAAAACTTATGGCAACAAGACCATAATTGGAAACTCCAGAAAATCGATTTTAGTATATATATAACCATTGCAAATCACTAAATGTTATAATTTGATACGTTTTATTATTGCTCATTATAACTACATTTTAATAAGAAATCCCTTCCTTCGATTTAGCTGCATAACGGTTGCAAAAAAAAAAATCACCCAGGAAGGTAAATATTAAAATAGAAACACCCCGTAAAATGCCAACAAATTATGTTGGAAATCGACGAAGAAGAAATGACTGTCTGACTAGCGGACACTAAGCACAAACTGGAGAAAGAAACAGACAGTGTCTAAGACTAGTGACAACATTACATGGTATACACATTTTTACTATGTGTCGTGTGTATATGTACGTTATGTTTTAGTACAAATGAGAAAGTTTGATTGATTCATCTTTTGATAATTAATTTTCACATGCAATATACTTTTCTAATATGAGCTGTCTCAAGGGAAAAGGTGTTCGGAGTTAAAGTTTTGATATTCAAGAAAAACATGTTTCATAAAGTTTGGTTTCTTGTGAATTTTGATACATTGTAATATGGTATAGAAATAATAATCATACAACCGGGCATATTAAATATAGACACATAACTAATTTATTAAACAGTTTTACCGATGACATGTTTTTCACAGTAAATTTTGGACATTTTATCTTTCTATGCGTCATTAACATTGTTAATTACCCTACCCCCACCCCGTTGCCTTTAGATGGCTATTCAAAAAATACATGTATATATAGATTAACGCTTATTGTCGTAAGTTGTTGACAAAATTGTTTCATTCTTACTCAGTTTAAAAGGACTACAGTACAAATTCAACAAAAAACAGAAATTATTTTCAGTGAACTTTTTGTGTAACATTACGTATGCTCTATGTTACCTTTTGCGATGATTTGTAAGTCATGAATGATCCTCATCTGTTATAGCTTTTACAACGTGCTTTCATTTAAATATATATATATTTTTTTATTTTCTGTCAAATGTTGTTGTTTGCTTTTAATGTTTTACTTTAAGTCTCCTACCTGTTTCTCCGGATCGGAGTATAGGTAGACTGTAAATTTAGTCCAACATACGCTGTTCAGGTTGTGTAGGATTTGATATATGATTCTTCTTACTCATACCCGTTCATAGGAGATGGCCTGTACTGTAGTGTTTTCATTCAGTTGTTAATTTTATTATTATATCTTATTATTTTCTGTTATAAAAATGTTTGTGTTCCATTTTACTTTTAGTCACCTACCAGTTATGTCAGCGGATCGGACCATGTAAACGCGTGAACTATACTTTATTAAGGTTCATTTAAATCTATTCATATTCATATTTTGTTTTTATGGTGTATACGATGCAAGTGCCAAAACAAAACTAAAGATGTCGAATGACACCGTGGTAAAACTTATAATAGTAGCAAAAAGTGCCTTTTTCTTAGTTTGTTATGCCTTACTGAGTTTTAAACAGATTTTAAAATAACTGAATTTATTAATAGCATTATATCTAAATTAGAGCGTATCCCAGTTGCGAGCTGTATTCCATTGATACTTTTCTTTAAAGTCCCAATTAAGGTATCAATTGTTTAATCATATAATGAAGAATTGTATCTCGTTTCACCGAAAGCACATTCATGTACGGTTTTGGAATCATTTTAGAGTCTGTTTTTGTTTGAATTTACGGCCATTTTCAACATTATTCCAGTTATATCAGACAGCCAGTTCAACTAACCAACGTTCCTGGGAAAGACCAGTACTAGACGCCAAAGTTCGTTAGCAACTGCCTACTTTCTCACATAAAAAATCATAGTCAGTAGCACAGCTCGAACCTGCGACCCTCCGTCAGTGAGAGAATTCAGAGATTACAATTGCACGAATGTATCTCCTACATTACGGACCCGGACTATAAATTAATATAATAAGTATACAAAGGCACATGTTAAATACTGAATACTGTACCATTTATTATGGAAAGCCGTAGTTCACTCCCGGAGTACTATTCATTTTTTCTATACAATCATATATAGCTGTTCTTCTACTTCCCTTACTCATTGCCGGAGAAGAAGTATCTAGACTATATCGTGTTCTTCTCCGCCGATTTTATAAAAGGACGAAGAGCAACCAACACCGATATTGTACATCTCCCCATGATTTTCCGACGAAGCATCTAAAATGCTTCTTTTTATTTAACCCTAACTAGACTCGCGTAAAATATAACAGTTCACTCTTATTTAATGAACAAAATTAGCGACGTTTGGTATCAAACGCTCACCAGATATTTACACTTTGGTATTCAAAACTGTTATGAATAAATTTCGACGGTACATGTAATAAATAAAGCAAAGGCGACGGTGATTGGTCAATATAATACGCATTAGTGTTCTGATTGGACACCATGCATTCTGACTGATCATTCATGAAACGTGTAAGTTAAAGTAAATTTCATTCCACAGTCCACTACCATCACCACATCCACCTCCATCACCACATCCACCACCTCCACCACCAGCACCGCTTCCATCCACCACCCCCACCACCACACCTATCATCACCACATCCACTTCCATCATCACATCCACTTCCACCACATCAAGCCCCCAATACCACCACCACCACTACCATCCATCCATCCATCCACCACCACCACCACTTCCATCCACCACCACCACCACTTCCATTACCGCATCCACTTCCATCCACCACCACCACCTTTACCTTAACCACCACCACTCCCACCTTCACTTCCACCATCGCTACCATGCCACTCCACTACCACCACCACTACCTCCCCTTGCACCACCACCACCACCACATCCTATCCACTACCGCCACTTCTGCTATCACCACAAGCACCACAACCACTACATTCGTACTACCACCTCCATTTCCACCAGCAACAAAGTCTGTCTGAAAAGCGTAAGAATGTCTAACAAAAATTGTAAGAAGGTAAACAGCGTCTTTCTGCATGAAAATCATTTAACGTCTGTCACACAAATGAATAAGTGTCCTGATTTGCAGTCATTTTCCAGGCGCGAGGGTCTGTTAAAGACCTAGTGGTAGCAGAAAAACGGATGGACCAGAAAACTGCTCTTATCAAATCTTGTTAGACCTCAGCCTCAACGTATCGTGTGGTGTTAAGGGCAATGCAACCTTGTACGATGAACTTCAGCGCGAAATTCTTAGGGTCGAATTTGTACACGATATTCTGGACTACTTACATGATCCCCAATATATAGATGACAATCGAAGGAACCTGCTGGTCTTTGACGACTTAATGACCGAAGCTAAATGCGATCAAAGAATCATTGACCTCTTTACTAAAGACGGTCACCACGAAAACATATCCGTCGTAACTCTAATGCGACATTTGTTCCCTCAAGGTAAAGCTTGTAGAGATATCGCTTTGAATACGCAGTATCTGGTGTTATTTAATAATCCTATTGACATACAGAAAGTAGCCACAGTGACGAGGAGAATTTATCCTTTCTCAAGTAACATATGTATGAAACGGCTTGAACAAGCGACATGTAGACCACAGGGCTAATATACCTAAAATTGAGTACACCTGAACAACACCGTTTACGCGATGATATTTTTAAGGCAAAACTAACAGATACGGAAAATAAATCAGAAGACTATTTACAGGGCGAAGGAAACTTGTCCAAAAAGAAGGATGATTATAATGATGATGAAATACTAAATAGGAATAATGACACAGAGATACGACCTTTGTTTAAAGGAGTTCATCACAATACTTTGTGCACAGCTCCATCGCGCAGCAAGCGATAACCACTGCAAAGTTCAGGATTCGCCGTCGAAAGTGCATAATTGTCGGATATGCAGTGCACTCGCGCAAAAAAAAAATCGTATGTACTGACATTGTAGGTCGTGCATCCATATTTTACCTTTAAAAGTGATGGTGTTTTATTGGAAGAGTAGTCGTAGGAAGAGTTCGAATCAAATACATTGTGAACAGCCAATTTGAAAGTAAACTATTTCGTCCAGTAATGATGCAGCCGACTCTATGTCAAATAAAATTCCAGAAAATCCTAACGTAGATCTATCTCCTTCAAGTTCAAATGTGACTTCTTAAAAATGTTGATATACTTTTTGTGTGTCCCATCCCGCATTTCACGTAGTAAGACCAGAGTTATAGCCCTTGATAGTCAGATTGTACATAAAGGGTCTAAATATTTGTGTCTCATGTACCTCAAAAGTGTATGTGCCAAGAGACATGAAACCACACAAGAATTAAATACAGCATACGAAGTTGTGCACCAGTGCTTTAATTTGAGGTTTCACTCAGTAAAAACAGATTTATGTCCCTTGACGTGGTCAAATATATACGTAAATGGCATGTGAAAGCTTGTGTAGCACGTATCTCAAAGTATTTGACCTAGAGGCATGCAACCTTAAAGGAGCATTATTCCGCATGCGAGAAAGAAAACTGGTTAAGAAACTGATAATAACATTGTGCAATTTGTTTTGTAAGACAAAAAATGTTCATAATTTTTAGGTGGGTGGGGTAATGAAAAAACACTTGTGGGTGGAGTGAATATTTTTTAATTTTTCTTGAAAAATACCAGATGTTTAAAGCACTGGTATTGGCAATAGGGGTAAAACGACCTCGGGGGTGGGGGTGCGGTCATGGCTGTTTGTTACAATAAGGCTGTAAATATTATCATTGTTCATTTATGATATTGTTGTTATAACTATTATTTTTTATTATTATGTACAATAATATGTCATGTTTTGTTATTTTCCTACATATCTGCGATGTGTCACATGTTTAATTGTAAAGCGCCTTTGAACGTATATTACATATGAAAAGGGCGCTCAACAAATCTGGTATAATAATAATAATAAAAAAACAAGCACGAGTTGATATCATTTTTTTGGTTTAGATTATATTGTCTTAGTTCTAGCTTACGTAAGATAAAATTTGGTAAAATTCTATCCGCTAGAGTTTTCGTATCCTTAAGAAATACTTCGTGTTTTTCTCAGTTTCAAATACATTCGACATCTGTCAAGAGTAATTTTTCTGAGTTAGTACATCTATATGTTGACATTTTATACATAGTTATAGTTGTTTCAATTTGGGTGCATAAACAGTAACATCAGAGTGAAATTTTAAGTAAATAGTTGTTTGCAGTAGTTTTATTACGACATGTATGTATTGTTTCTTCAGACAAAAATACCGATTTCGTGTTTTTAATAAACTTTGAATGTTGAAAAAAGAAGCACGGGTTCCTATCATTTTTATTTTTGATTTTAATTTGTCATACATCAATCTATAAATATGCAAAGTTACAAAAAATTCTGTCCGCTAGAAATAATTGTGAAAAACATCTTTAAGGGAACTCCCGGTAAATGTAGAAAGGTTGAGATCAAATAGAGCGATCACGCCTTGAAATATAGGATAAGCGTTTCCAGGATCCTCTTAGACGATCCATTAAAACACATTTTAAAGCTAAAGTAAACGCCTATACGGAACAAGGACTCTCTTTCCAAGAAGCTTACCGTATCACCGCTATTGACGTGCTGCCTCAGAAAGAAACTCTTGACTTTTATGAGCTACAACAGATCCTACTCAGCAACAGAGTCTACAGTCGGCTAAGAAACTTAGAAGTTACCACGACATGACTGTCAAAGAATCTATTACACTTAGAAAAGACCTATTTGATGAGTTGTGGCCCTATCAAGAAAGCAAAGAAGAATATTCCACGGAGGATAACGATAGAGAATCGGATGATGATGATGAATAAACCTTGTAAGAATGATCGCCTCGCTTTAATTTTCACAACGCTAAAATGGGCTCAATAGAGGTGAACGAATATAAACAACAAAAATGGGTACCGTACGTACCGGAATCGGAAAATGGATACAGCCTTTTAAAGACTTGTGAGACGGGCACGTACGTCCTGATTATAAAGGCCGTTACATTGTGGGTAGCGGCGCAGTTCTAAAAAAACAGGAACAAGAAAAGGAAGGAGAAAAACTTCCCGTAGTAAAACTAGTGACACCCGTACCTCAAGCGGTCGATATCGTTAGGTCGGACATAAGACGGCCACAAAAGCATAGCGATCTAAAGCGACATAGGTCCGAAATGGGCACAACTATATGTTGCGATTTGGTCATTCCCAGACGTAAGAAATATCACGAAAGCGTGACACAAGATATTGTGAATTGGAACACCGATATATTTTAAAATGAATAACTATGACCTCGAGGAAATGTTAAAAGAGTACCCCGTAACTTTATATGCTGCGGACCAACTGCAAATACGTAGGAGGCAATACGCAAATTCAAAGCCAGGGATCGGGAAAGCATTGGGTAGCCTTTTATTTTCCTAAGAGATGACCCTACGAATTTTTCGATTCACTGGGTAAAAAACCGGAGCACTGCAAAGTTCATTTTGACCGAGCGTTAAATAAGCCTTTTTAAATAAACTGCAGTCGGATACAGGATATATATTCAGACACCTGCAATTCTTCAAAAGTGTATCTGGATATCCCCAGATGCACTTTTCTGAAATGCGCTTCATTAATCGATACTTTGTGATGTACTGTGTACGCTTCATTTGAGTTCCACAGTGAATGAATTAACCATTGTCTCGTACATTGTTGTGCTACTTTCCATGATTTGAGTTCTAAATGATATTTTGTCCATTGAAAGCGTTCTTAAATACTTTTCATCGGGGATAATTTTAGTAACGTATGTCATTCCTTTCCTTTTTTGCTTTTGATTGGATACTAAATATAGGAGTACCGGTTTATTCCGGATCATACCTGCTTTCATAGACAGAGGCGTCATTTTCTGTGTGTCCGATGTCATATTAGAATGGATTACGAAAGTGTCAAGTTCAGATGATACATTTGACTTTAAGAAAATAAAAAAATGTAACATCTATAGAAGGCGCCAAGTTTTAAGGCGCTTATATTGATAATTTATAACACAAGGTACTCGGTTGTTTAATTATTTATATTTACGGGAATTATGTTCAAACGAAATCAAGGGAGGCGATACTCTTGCAAATAGTCCATCATCTAGTTGACTTGGTTTCCCTTTATTCTATGTACAGTTTTTCGATAAACTTATTCGGTTCATTATACTCTACAAACTGACTTCATTAGCACGCGAATCAAATAAATACAACATTATAGTTTCGGACTATATCGGTGTACAGTTATCTAAATATAGCTTATCATTCAGTCGAACGTTCGAAATTCAATTATTCTCATACATAGTTAATAATTCGTTGGGTCCTTTTATTAGAATTATGGACACAGCGCGCGTAAATTGCGTCATATAGTAATTAGACATAGTATCCTCTTGAAGGTAGCGTGCTATAAAATTCCATTAGATCAATTTAAAGTACTTATGATGAAAAGAGCCGATCACTTGCAAAAGGATAAAGTTTTTTGTTCGGATTCAATTTTTGTTAGCGCACGTTAACTCTTTGGTCAAATTAGCTCTAAATGATAAATCTGTAGGTTTAAAATGTTTCACCAGAGGGAGTTATGACCCGAAAGATTATTTCGCTAAATATCAGTTAAATGACTAATTTGCTAAAAAAAAACGATTTGTCATTAATAACAAGTGAGATCAAATCGATATAGCAACATTTGATGAACGTCTGGTATTCAATTGGAAACCTTTCATGGATATTGCCAGGTGCTTCACTGAACATATCTTCCAGGATATTAACTTTCCAGAAAATGCTCCTACGTAGAGGTTCGCAAATGCTGTGAAAGTATTAGCTTGGCTAACTTCTTTTATTTCGGGCTTGAGGAGACGTTAAACACATCGTAATCCCATGAGTAGCTGTTTATGCTATTATTCATGTCATCCTAGATCACACTACTGTACTTTTCACCGTAGTCGCCATGATTACGCGTGGAAGGCCGTAATGAGGCACCTGTGGATGTCCGACAATTGTATGAGAAAGAATCAATCAAAATAATAAAACTGTTATTTTTGTAGAAATGGACAGCAATGCAGACTCAAAACAGGTATGATAATATTTTGTATCACTTTTTCATTTCGTTAATACCGTCTATGATATTTATCCATTTTTATGCGTTAAGATATTGGACCCGTAATAGTAATGTTTAAACAATGGCATTTGCTCGGAATATTCTTAAAGTTGACCATATTTTGCACTGCGTGGCATATTTTAAACAACTTGTACCGTGACGTTTTAGGTAAATCTTGAATAATTTCTGATATTTCCTCAAGCTCAAGTAGAGACAAAATTTCAATGTGAAGGCCACTATGTAAAACGTTTGCAGAGAATTCATTACAGCGTTAATTTTGATAAAAGAAACGTCAAACTACTGTTAAACAATTATAAAATACAAAATAAAACTGTAAATATCATTTTTTCTAGGCTTCCTCAAGTAAACAGATTTAACGAGACAGATTTCTAACTCCAACGTTGAAAAAATAAGATCGAATCATGTGGGTCTGTATTGAATTTTGCTCACTTAATTAAGAAATAACATTGAGGCAGAAGTACAATACGTAGTCTAATGAATGAAGGCAAAATAGAGAACCGTTACCGCATATATTTTTAAAGATGTCTAACTCTACCATTCCTGATTCAGAGGTAAACTCACTTTGAACAGCAAGAAATCGCTTATAAAATGAAAATTTTTCACTTTTGAACAAAACATCTATAATAATATCCCCCGAAAATTGCAGTCAAAGTAGGTTTATGGTACGAATTGAATACTCTTCAAAAAGGAGGTACTCTATTACGCGTCCAATACCTTAAATCATGGAGGAATATAATTTTATTTACAAATTAATGGTTAATTCGTGCCATATTTCCAATATCTCAGTTATAGAACAAACACATAAGTTAACAGATAACGGAAAGGTAAATGGTAAAGGCAACAAAACCTCGGCGTATGAAGCAACAACATTAGGTATCGATGTACTCACTTTTCAGCATGTTTTATGTAATTTAATTACTATTACCTGCGTAACATTTTCTGCGTATGTGTTACTGCAGACGTGAAGTGGTCTTCTCCGCATGCAAAGAAAGGTTTATCAGTCAGAACATAATCATATAAAGTTTGTTATTTTTATAAATTTAATCATTATATTCAAGCGTTGTTTTCAAGTCACATGCATATGATATTTCTAATATTTCAGTTACGGAACAAACATATCAGTTACCACATCATGGACGGTAGAAGAAACATTGACTCGTCGGATATGACATCAACACCAGGTACCGGTTAACTCAATACATTTCATCATCTTTATGTAATTGAATAACTTTTACGTGCGTGACAAGTTCTGCATACTTGTTAAGTTACTCACTACAGACATGGAGCTTTCGTCTCCGCATGTCTGGAAGTGATTATCAGTCAGAACATAATAATACAAAGTTTGTCTTTGTAATACAATTAATCACTACCGATATATTCAAGAACTGTTTTCAAGTCATGTGTCAATGATATTTTTAATATTTCAGTTACAGAACAAACACATCAGTTGCCACATCATGGACAGGTAAATGGTAAAAGAAACAATAATTCGCCGCTTAAAGCATCAACACCAGGTACCAATTTACTCATTTTTTCAGCAGGTATTATATAATTAAATAACTTTTAGGTTAGCGTTCTTGTTACCTAATCTACGATCGATGTTACTCCCTGCAGACGTGGAGCGGTCTTCTTCGCATGTCCGGATGTAATTATCAGTCAAAACATATGTATGTAAAGTTTGTTATTTTTTATAATTAATCATTATATTCCAGAGTTGATGGCAAAATAATATTTCAATTACAGAACAAACACATCATGGACAGGTAAATGGTAAAAGAAACAATAATTCGCCGCATACAGCATCAACACCAGGTTCCGATTTACTCAGTACATTTCAGCATGTATTATGTAATCGAATAACTTTTACCTGCGTAACAAGTTCGGCGTTTTAGTTAGCTAATCTATGATCGATATTAATCATTGAAGACTTGAAGCGGTCCTCTGCGCATGTCTGGTAGTGATTATTAGCCAGAACGCATAACAAAAATACGCAAAATATTGCATTTCCACACGCATTTGGTGTAATATATGTATAACATACAGACTTAAGGTTAGAACAAAGATTACGTACCATGATTTTTATTCATTAAAGATACTTGTTAGTCAAATCGCTTGAACCAAGTATATTATAGAGTCTGTAATTTATCACAAGCGTTCCATATCTTTTTAGACACAAGCATGTGCGAAAATGTTCTAAAGATCCAGAAGAAATGTGTCAGAATGAGAGTAATTTTAACTTATGTTCTCATTAACTGTCGCAGTTTATTTAGACACTATGTTTCCTCATAATTTCAGATTCTGTCTATGTGACTACATCATAATGAAGAGTTAACCAGGAGCGTTACGGATTTAATACTTACAATCCTATTGGTTGTAACAATTTCAGTAATTTAAAAGCGGAACATATTTTTGTCGCCTGTAATAGAGTATTTTTTTCAGAGTCAATAATGTTTTCTCTTTGCCATATCCTCGTACTCTTTTTGCACATATTTGTATCACTGATGTGTAATAATTACTGTGAAATATGTAAATAAAGGTCAAAAAATCTGAGTAAATTTACGATTTTGCTTTTTTACAAGACAATAGTGTTAAAAATTAATATTTGTACTGTTACATCAGTCTGTGTTTGTTTATAAATACACTATATCCTATAAGTATGTAGCAATTTGTCTGCCTCAAGCTTTAGAAGTTTTTACAGCTTTACCAAGCAATCTGAGGTATTTTCAGGCAGAAAATTGTGTTTGCATTCACGATAAAATATGCAGAAAAATAAGCACTATTTTGAGCATAACTATTATTGTGGGAGAGTCGTTGCATTCCTTTTGCAAAATACATTATTATTCCAACACTTATCTTGAATAAAACCAAATCTTCATCAATTCAAATGTGCGGTTGAACTCTGCACGTCGGGAGAATACCTCAGAACTGAGATATCCTATATGTTCATTAATTGCAAACGAGCTTAGGAAATATAACTTTTATTACATTTGTTACACGTTTCCAGCAAATATATAATAGAAAACAAATATTTACTGCCTGTTTTATCAAAAGAAATATCAATATAAAAATATTATTTGATACGATTTCTATACGGTTTTGGATACCGAATTCCACTAGAATTAAGACCGTTACTGCACATGTCAGTGTTGTTTTGTAATGTGGTGTATTTGGTCAAAGTTTGCACCAAAATAACTGAAATAATGCAAATTGCCTGATACACTCTGTAGACGTATTTGTTGATAAGATCGACGCTGCTGATGTCTGTAAATGCAGGACAATTGCATATTAGTAGCTACTGTTATATATCTAGACAAACTAACACAGTCCTGAACAGCTTCAGATGATGACAATAGCAAGCAAATGTTTTATATGTCAAAGGATTGTTGTTTTTCTTTTGTTGTGACGTTTTAATAAGCTAGTTGTCTTTTTAAGTCACATCAACATTATACAAGTTCTCCACATACTTTTCGTATTCTCCTATGAACAACTTTTAAGTCGATTCGACATCAATATGCAGCTGCAGAACCACGGGCTCTCCCGAGGACAACTGGATAGTTGTCATAAAGAACAAAGTTCTGTATGTATGACAAATACTAGCACGATCCGCAGCAGTTGCTATATAAACATATAGCAAAATCGCCTATAAATGAATCTACGATACAATATAGCTGTTTTCTGCGATTTGAACATGAGTGCGAGTCCATAATATGGCGAGTAAATACTCGACTTTTACAATAAAAATAGCAGTAATAAAAAGTACATCAAATCTTCTGAAAAAAAAAAGAATTTCTTACTGATGAATTTATTTGTCTATATCTTTACGGTAAAGGAAATGCTTCAGCCACACTTGACACCGGTAAGTTTCAAGTTCAGTATCAGTTTTTCTATATCTGTTCGTGTACGTAGCGTTGTAGGCACCACAAATATCAACTAAATTCTACCTTTACAGTAAATTAATTATAATTCATGCTCCAATCTTCTAGAATTTAGTGTTCATTTGTATATATGCCGTAATGTGCAGGACAGTTCTGGTGTGTATGTTGCACTACTTATTATATCATTTTAACTATTTTTAGAAACTGCATTGATAAACATTGAATAAAGTATTTTCTTCAGATTTCTTTTATATTAAACTTTAGATGTTATTTAAAATCGCCTTTTCACAGCAGTGACTACATAATGCTTTAATCAAAATTTATTGCATATTTGAAAATCTCGTTATGCAACGCTTTCAAATCATGGAGAGGGTTATATAATAGCATACGGTCAGCTGAACGACGTATCGAGCCAAAATTTAGTGATGTAATATGCGAAAAATTTGCGTGGTTACAATCAAAATGATAAATATGCTCCAATAATTTCATCAGTTATTAAGATATGGGCAGTCTTTTGGATGCAAATATTAAATAATTCGTGCTAAACACTCTTGAATTAATTATTACGCATCTGAATTCCTGCCCATATTATATTACCTGATAGCATATGTATTTATTATTTCTGAAATATTATATAAATTCTAGAAGATTTGTTTCTGACAGCGTGTTGATTAGATCATGAATCATGATTTGTATGTGCTATTTAGTTACATTAACAGCCAGTCTGAGAATATCTCAGTAAACAGACCTTGATGATCTTTATGCAAGTTTTGTGTACTTTCCTGTGATCATGAACTTAATCAAATTCTAGTTGCGGATATGCGGAAATGTTAGTTCACCACGACTAAAGTGTTGTTGATGAAGCATTAAGTGTCTCATGGAGAGATTGTCAGACGTTGTCTGTGTGGGTTCACTACTTAAGGTGACCATGTCTTAATAACTTGGAAAGGGACTTGCTACATTCGGTGGACTTGCTACATTTCTCGGACTTGCTGCGCTTCCTTGACTTGCTGCGCTTCTTGGACTTGCTGCGCTTCCTGGACTTGCTGCGTTTCCTAGACTTGCTGCGCTTCTTGGACTTGCCTCGCTTCCTAGACTTGCTGCGCTTCCTTGACTTGCTGCGCTTCCTAGACTTGCTGCGCATTTTGGACTTGCTGCGCTTCTTTGACTTGCTGCACTCCCTGGACTTGTTATGCTCCCTGGACTTGCTGCACTGCTTGGACTTTTTATGCTCCCTGGACTTGCTGCACTGCCTGGACCTGCTGTACTCCCTGGACTTGTTATGCTCCCTGGACTTGCTGCACTGCCTGGACTTGCTGCACTCCCTTGACTTGTTAAGCTCCGTGGACTTGCTGCACTGCCTGGACTTGCTACTCGATGTGAAGACTTGCCCCACACTAGGAGACTTACTTTGCAAATAATGCAAAGCTTCTGACAATACTGAGGAGATATCTTTTTCGGGAACAACTTTGTTTTGTTTTCCCGATATTCTGTCATTAAACATCAGGTTTCTTTATTTCTCTCAAAATATATATAGCAACGGCACGAACCGGATAGAAAACAATTGAGGTTACGTCACAATACAAACGACGTCAAAGTAAATTAAAACAAAAGTGTGCTTCTTTTAGCGCCCCAAAATACTTATAACTTGAGTTTGGAAAATCATATCGACATGAAATAACCTGCAAATAAAAGCTGAGCCAAATTTCTATTAATTGACAAAATAGTTTTATCTGGTTCGTGCTGCCAAAACAAAAAAATTACAATACAATTACAATAAAACAATGAGGTGAAAGTAATCTTGACACAGATTGTGTTCTGTCTTTGTGATTTATGTAAAAAAAACGTTTCAAATGTTTGAGAACTCGTGTAAAAGATTACAATAAATACAATGAAGAAAAATATATACAATGCATATGTAAACTGCATGAAAGTATACAGTAAGAAAATTATAAATTGTTAAACTTCCTAAGAATAATGGTCTTGCTTCCCAAATGTCATGAAAGACTACAATTAATAACACAACATATCTCCAATACAGATGCAATGAAGGAATCTGTTGTGAAGAAGCAATCAAGCCTGTCCGAGCTTGAAGTAAAGCGATGATACAAAATTATCTAAATAGAGTCTGTGTGTTTTAAAGACCAAAAGACAGTCACTATGAACATGATTTCAGGATTTTCAGATTATGCATATTCGGATGAACAACTTCAAGAATATTATGCGAAATGTATGAATATTATTTTTGAAAATTAAACGGTTTAAACATCTTTATCTATGATGACTGCGAATATGTACTTACTCGTCCTACAAACATTTTGGTTTAAAATCGTCAGGGGCGGAGGATAGGGATGTATGTATTGAACCTACGTGTCTTTGTCTGGATCATCTTCAAAAGAGGTTAAAGGAAAGTTGATGAAACGTTATAGAGCAGTTATGTTTGACAAAGATAACTGTCGAATGGAACAGCTTAATAATATTCAGCATGTAGAATATTTTATATCTCCATTGTATAAGCATTTTGAATTGAGATAATTCAGCAGGTAAAGTGTAAACAAGCATTTTGTTTGTTTCATTTAACTTTGAGCAATTCTGTGAAATGCTCAATGTCTGTACTGTATTGATATTGTTTTTCTTATTATTTTAACTATTAATCTTAAATAATATTTTATTACAATGATATTATACAGTATTTCTTTTTTTCAATAGAACAGTTGTTTTCATAATTTTAAGTACATGTAACGGAAATATATTTTAGTTATAAACCGTCGTAAAATTCAGGTAGAGTATAAGAGAAGGGGCCTCCGTGACTTAGTGGGTAAGAATCACTTGCCTGTCAACTGTGTGGGTTCAAGCCTCCCTTGGGTTGTAGAATTATGTAAAATGAGTAATTCAGCTAACTAACGTTAGGTCGGTGGTTCTACCAAGGTGCTCGCCAATGATGAAACAGTGCCCAGAAAGTACACCTGGGATATTTCTCCACTATGAAAAGCTTGGAGGTTGCCATATAACTTTTATTTGTGTCAGTACTACGTTCAGCAAAAAATTAAAGACATGTTTTACAGAAAAAAACAACGACAGAAAACTAACCATATATTTATGACATATATAAATCAAAACCTTTTCCAATGAAAACTGACCCTTTATACCTAAAACCAATGAAAATGTATATATCACAAAACAACAAAAAATAGTAGTAAACAAACAGCATCTTGACAATATTTTTCTAATCTGTCAAATACAGTTTTTACTGTTCTGTCCAATAGAACTGGATACTTCAGAAGGAGTTGTCTCCCTTTAAAAAAGAACTAAATATATATGTATAAAGAACTAAATGTTAACAATTATTATAAAAAAACAATGTTTTACTAAGTTTAAACACTCGTACGTTGTTACAAATGCATCAAAACGAAAACATGTAAACAGCTTTTTAAACTGAACTGTCCGCCCCTCTGGTCCCTTCATGCAATCCATTTCCAGATTTCTATACATATATGAACAAATATTGATAATGCTTTGTAGAAAAATATACATATTTACATGCTGTTTAACTTTCATGTAGAACAATGCTTTTGTTCTGTGATTTGGTGATGTTCAACTTTTTTCTTCGAAGCATGAACATTACTCTTAATAGCAATTGTCAAGGAAATAAGAAAATTGCTTCAAAAATGATCCGTTGATGCATTTTGTCTGGCTAAATACTCTACTGTAAGCATTATTGACCATTACAAATATTTCTTGCAAAGTAAAGACACCAACTATACTATCATATGTACAACGACAAATCTTAAACACTATGGAAAAAAAAACTGATGAAATTATATATCGTTTAAGTAACAGTAACAAATGTAGCTGCAATGTTACATGAGTCAACATCGTAAGAACCACATGTCTCAGAAGGGTCTGGCACCATTATGAGTCTTAAAAGATATCCTCTTTAAAACCAATTTGCACGTGAATTTCTTGAGGCAACAGTTGAATCTGCAAGCGAACTATTAAATGGCCGGTTACTCTGAAAAAAAAGGATCAGAAACAGTTAACAAGTGAATTGTATTGATATTGATTGAGATCATGTATCAAGTATTTAAGTTTGAAATAATATAACAATACACGGCAATCATTATAGTACAGGTTCAAAAGGGCCGATGATATTTCAGTTCGAAGACTGGCAGCGTCAGTACTGTGGGGTATGTTAGTCTTAAGATTTCATAATCAAACACTGGCATACTGTTCCATCCGAAAATAGGAACAAAGTAAAATCAAAATACGTTAAGTAGTGTTTGCCACGTTCTGTCTTTCTTATGTATGTAATGTTAATCTCACACTTTTAAACTTGTTGCAGATTTTAAAACATTTTAAATCTATAGATACAAGAATTAAGGTAGGTGTTTTATAAAATACAGCTAAAAGTTACTGAGAATAGTAAAGAAAACAATTTATAAAATTCAACTATTAGTAAGACTGCAAATCTATCATGGCATTCAAGATTTATCTCAACTTCCGATTGTTTTAAAATACACTTTAATATATAACAGTTTATATTTATTTTCAGAAAATCTCTGTACAACAAAATTATAGTAGTCCATAACACTAAATCAATGCAGCTTTAAAGAAGTGGGATATGCATTTTGGCATAGTTTGTTCTTACTGAAATAGAATAGGAATATTTTTATCAACCATTTCACTCGACTTATGTGTGAAATTTCATTGTGATCCCTAATTATACAGTTATTTAATGCATAAATTTAGTTAAATATATGAAAGAATAGTCCATTTTGACACGTTTATACCTGCAAAAATGGAGAAAAAAAATAGTGTAATCGAAGGTTAGAATTACCAAATTCTGATCGTTAAGGAAACTTGCTGTAGTTTGTTTAAAGAGAGATTTGTTAAAATTTACAAATAATAGACTTTGTTCAAACGTTTTATGTGAACACACAATTCCATGTAAGAAACAGAAAAGTGCAAAAGCAATCACAGATTACCGTGCTTGTTTATGAGTTATCTGCCCTTTAAACTAAGTTTGTCTTCAAATTTGCATATTCAGGGGCAGATAACTCCTGAACAAGCATTGTGACTTTCAAAGTTTACATAATTCTGTTTCTAACATGACACTGTGTTCATAAAAATGTTTGGAAAAGTCTTAGACTATAATTGTTTCTTGTTTTTTTGTTTTGTTTTTTGTTCTTTTTTAGCCAAAAACTGTCGCATGCGTCCTCAAAACAATCGAGTTTTTATTGGTTTCAGACATGTTAAAATAAACAACAATTTACTCTATCATAATGTTTAAGATATAGAGGGAAATGATTTTGCGAAATTAAGACTTACGGGACCTGTTATGTTTACTTACAAAATATATCTGTAAGCATTCCGGAAACGGGACGGGCCAAAGTCACTCCAGTTATAGCCAGTTTGTCCTTGATAAATTTGTTTGGGGACGATAACAAAAGCATTAACAAGACCGGCACAGGAATGTTAATACTTACTCCTCTTAAATTATCAGGTACCGTGAGCCTGGGCAACCGATACCCCATTGCTGGATATCTTAATCCTGCTTTGACCCCCTTATCTGGAAAGAAAGAACATTTATAACAGGAGTAAAGAAGCAGGCAGATAACTGACGTGTTTTCTAAAGATGAAACCTTCATATTTATACAATTCAATTGATACATTTTGTTGTGTTTATTCATGTTTTAAGCGATTTCAAATACACAGTTCTCTGCTTTGATAAGTTACTGAAGTAGGTCTATTGTGTACAATGTCTCCAAAGATGCCGCGGATTCAAATCAAAATGGCGTTCAGTTTTAATTTTATAGCATGATTACGGTAACACAAAAGCTTTCAGTGTACATTTCCGACAAACGTCTATTTGCTAAATTGCCATGACAGAATAAGGTTTAAATATATCTAAACCTACTTTAAAGAGAATTATATTGCTAGAATATTAAATTTCTTGCATTTCTATCCATGAGTAGGAGTAGATAAATCAACGATCACCCCGAAGTGATTTATGTCGCAACTCGTCTCATAAATACCATCAGCAATTCTAAAACCTTAGAATTTTATTCAGTAGTAAGGATAGCAAAATATTTGACGCTTTCAGCGCAATAAACAGGGTTTAGTTCACAACTCCCGTTCCAAACCGATTCCTCAATTTGCTCTTTCAGGTAACCAATACGTTATGGCACTTTACAATTTCCGCGCAATAAGGAAATGCCAATACCGCATAGGGAAAAATCATAATTAAGAAATGAAATAATTTTTCGATGCTCATGCGAAATGAACGTCAGAATAGGATCGGCAAATTCATGAATCAGGTTAACCATCGATGACGTAACTTTGGCGCCTTTCCTTTTGCTGTTCATGCCAAATGAACGTCAAAAGTTTCGATGGAAAAAAGTAGGGCGAATATAAGTATTCAAACGTTAATTGTCAATTACATATTCCAAGTCCGTTGCCTGTATGAGTTAGCTTTTATCTCGTCTGCAATTGTTTTTATTGTTAATTTCCTATGTGTGTATGTGTACAGTTTACACATCCATTCCTGCGCTGCTGTGTGAGTTTGTTTTTGGATACTGCGTTTAGGGAATGGTTATTTCTGTAAGATCATTTTCCTTGTTCAATTCGTTATGTCCTGACCATTTGTCTAAAAGCCCTTCCGGTAATGATACATTTTCATTTCGGGCCTAGTACACTGACTAGTGACATTTCTCTATAACAGGATAATGTTCATTTTATTTACAATTAAAAGGTCACAAACCTTTCAACATTTTAGAAAACTAATGCAGGTTCATGATATGCCAACTTAATGTAACATTTACAGCAGCAACTATCTTGTAACGTACCATCTTTCCAACTGAAATATCTGTTAAATCCAGATGCTTCGTCATCTCTTCTTTGTCCAGTTTGGTCCATACGATCTCTGAAATAGTATCATATCGAAGAATTATTCGATTCATGCAACATGGAGTATTCGTGTGTTTTTCTTTTATTTAGAAAGTTCTAGTTATAAAATATATGTTATCCTACAAAACATGTTGAGGATGTAGTAGCTATATTTTGAATTTGGATCGTTTGATTATATTGGCAAACCTGTTTTCATCGGGATATCCCTGTGAACATGGTTGGCGTGTGAAGGCTAGAGATCTTTCACTTGAGTTATTATGAAAATGTCACATGGGTCCAACGTAAAAAGGAGTCATAATTTAGTGTTCAGAATCGGCTAAGATTATTATAAGAAACTATTTTAAACATAATTATTGATCAACAAACTCAAACTACTCGAGTTATGGGGAAAGTTTTAAAGCAATCATAGAACACGTATGTAAACAAGGGCAAACCCTTGATATGGAAACGCGTTTCATGTCATACTGTATAATCATTTAATTTCGTGGGCATAAGATTTCGTGGTATTTTGGTCAAAACCGCAATGTTTACGGGATATGAATTCATGGATTTCAACTTTTGAAAATTAAATGAATGGGAAGTTTACTTGTTTGTTGGGATTAAATTTCTTGGAATGAAACAACCACGAAATCCACGAAAATTAGTTCCCCACGAATATTAATGATTTCACAGTATTATAATGTTTCCTCACAAATGGTGTTAGACATATGAATAAAATGCACGACAGAATTTGTCCACAATAAGTCAGTCCAGTAGGAATATAGCAAGACAACAAGCAAAAAAGTATTACCCTTCTTACAATAATGGTGACTTTTGTCTTGTGTTGGTATCAAAATGATCAAGTAGTTAATACTTTAGCGTGATATCTTAACTTTCAGGTCATGATTATCCTTACAAAGCTGGACAAGGTTTATAAATTTACAAAACAACAGTAATGATCATATAAATTATATAACTGAAAACAAGTCATTATATAGGATTATGTATTAAAAGCAGCATCTATAAGAATTTTTTAAAAGCATTACTCTCGTTCAAAATAGTTGTTCCCCTTATTTTTTCTACTTCTCCTGAGTCTATGTACAGACACAGCTAACAACGCAGCAACGATCAGAGTAAACAGTCCAGCAGCCGACAGGCCAATGACTAATTGCCACTTTACTGAAAAAATGTAAATGTGGCATGTACTTAACTCAAAATGAGAAAGCTGAATATTTGTTACAATAATTACTTGAAAATTATGTTTCTAGTGAATATGCTCATCATCAGAAGAGTAAAACATTATGTTATGTAGATACGTAAGGGCTATACTATGAATATTTCGAAAAGTTTCAAATCGTATCAAGTTGTTTACCATCTCTGTATACTCTTCATTAATCTTTGTCATAAATATTGGAAAAACTGCTTTCAAAAAAAATTACTTGCTCACACTGGTAAAATCTGAACTATATCGTTCAAACTTACCATTTGACTGATCCGTCTGTAGGCTGAAATAAGAAAATCAAACTTAATCATTATTTTGAATGCCAATCCTTAGTGGATAGTACCAATCTTTTATAAGACACAGAAATACATCTGTTGAAGACACATTCAAAACAGTGACCAACCCTAAAGAACTGCTAAAATGTCATTATATAATAAACGAACGCACTTGTATTGCTATGACGGACTTAACAAAAACAAAAACAAACAGAAATTCAAAAGACTTACTTTACAATCGTATTTAATGGTACAGTGTAGTATTTTAGATTCATAGTTGCATATAAGAAAGATACTATATCTAGGGATAGCGTATTTCATGATGGCATAAGGGAGGGACGGATGTTGGATATCAGAATTTATTTAGAAACTGTCTATCACCAAACTGGATTAAACCAGTTCTCGTTTGATCTTCGTATTTATTTACCTTCAATGAAATGGCAGCTTAAAGGTTTATAATACTTTTATTTAAATTTTTCGCCATGATAATCACAACTAAGAATTTGTTGTTCAATCCTATTTTAAATAATTGTTTTGTTTGTGTTTTTCTAATATTTGTATGAATATTGATGAATATAGAAGAAAGTGAATTTGAATTTATTTGAATTTAAAGCTTTTGGCTACCTCCGTCTATGTCTCTAGAGTAAACTTTCATGGACATATCAAAAGAAGGTATATTTGACCATGTCATTGTGCGTATGTCTATTTCGACAGCTATTTCATTTGTTTTAACATAATATTTTAAGCATTATGGGACTTTAAGGGACATGTGAATATCACACCGCCCAGTATGTGTGCTTGGATTTTGTGTTTATTTCAGAGATATCATTGGGAAAAAAAAATTATAAGACGACTGGACTAGCATCAATGCACCCTGAAACTTGAATGATTACTTACCTACAGACTGGAATATCATTTTCCACATTACATGTATACCCTTCTCCACAACTTCCAATAATCGTGTACAGAATCTCACATGGCGCCATATCTTTATAAGAATCTAAATTAATAATAATTTTACAAGTTGTTTAAGCACAAGTTGAATGTTATTAATAGTAATAGTTTTTCACTGTTACAACGTAAATAGGAAATCTGTTACCATACCATTGAATTCAAGCACGTTTAAAAAATCAATAAATAATAATGAATAATAACAGTCACGCCAAATAAAACCATACTTCATTTCATGCAATACCTCCCAGTATATTCATCAGATGTATGAGACAAACTTTGATCTTGTTGACATTGGTAAGGAACAAACAATATATTCATTTCTTGAAATAAGATATTGGAAAAACAGAAACTCTTCTTTATCTTAATATGATTTTTACTTCTGTTTTGTTTTTCTAATACTTGCTTATTTATGGCAGAAATAAAAATGAATGTTTGATAACTTCAAGCATTCTTATCGCCTAGAGGTTTTTCAGTCCGAATAAAAGTCTGAGAATTCACCTGACGTAGCGTTGGCAGTCCGTCCATCAAATACAAGTTCAGCACCCTTATGCAGTTCGATGATTGCCTGTACTACTTTGATAGCAACATTTTTATCAGCCGTACCATACCGGACAGAATAATTGGCAATGATGCTACCTACACTATTGAAAGATCATAAAATAATATTACAAATGGTGTGCAAAAATATTTTTTAGTAAAGTTAGTTAAGAAATAAAGTGTCTTAAGTTCATAAAGTAAAATTATAAACTTACATCAAAATAATATGAAGCACGGAATCAATCAAAGATAAAAAAAAACCATTTTTAACGCACTAGTTACTACATTTTCTACTTTATTATCATTGATCTTTGTCAGAATGTTTGTCCCTATGAGATCTAGGTCAAGTTTGAATCTGGATTCCTTAGGTTAAAACTAGTTCATTAGCTTAGGTCAATTCATAGAAAGACATTAAAATTCTGAATGGTCAAAGGGCTTCTTGTCTACCTGATCTTCATAAGACTTAAGTTAGATTTGTTTGTCTGTTTGCCTGGGTCAGTTAGGTTAAATGAGCGATACAGGGCTTTCAGGATCCTCTTGTTTTAGTAGATATTTATATTGTCTTTCTGATCAAAATGTATAAATACTATTCAAAAAGCAAAATATGAATTAAAAGTAATATTATACGATCATTACATATAAGCTGCGGGGAAATTATAAAAACGTTGGTTTATAATTCCATTATAATTTATCTGTAAATTTTAGCACACATAAAACAAAACGCTGGTATTCATGACAGATGTATTTTCGCACATAACAGAATCTTCTTGATATTTAGTAAAGTAAAGCGATCAACATATCATTTTATTTGTAACCCAGTTTTGGGCCATTTTTTATTTCACTCATCGCATTGTAACCCAGTTAGGGACCATTATCCATTTCGCACCATCATATCACATGTTCATAAATATGTTTATTTTAATGTTCGTTGTTGTATGTCTGTTAATATTTCTAATTATTGGAGTTAAAAAGTTTTAAAGTGATGTTTTATTTTTCCTTTTGTTTCCTTTTGAACTAGAATTCATACAACTCCAATAATTTTCCGTACTAATAAACCAGCTTCTCGCTTAATATAGATTTCAATTTGTATTTGTTAAGCCCTTAAGGCAATGCATATATATATTAATGTGTGTTACTCATTCAGTTTTCTAATAGTAATAAATCATGATAACAGACTTTCGGTGATTATTCGTATTATATATTACAATCAGGACTTTATATGTAAATTTTTACTAATTCAAAGATCTTACCATTACCATGATTCTTGTTTGAATATCTTCCATTTATTTCTTTTGAGAGGCAGGTTGCACAGCCGCATTACAAAATGTAATTATGGTTAATAAATTCTATTAAAAACAAAAAAAAAAACATGGATGCACGTTGCCTAACCGGTGAAACAAGGAAGTTTCTCGTAATTGTCTATTCATATCATTATCAACGATGTCAGCTGGCAAAAAAACTGAAATCATCAACATTTTGATCAGTTTTGTTGAAATGTGTAGCCACACCACTACTATTAGCAGTATCGTGTTAAATCTATGACTGTTCATGAATACGTTTAGAAGCCTGTTGTTCTGTTTGGCCTACATATTGCATGTTACATATTTTACAAGTTGTGAGATAAATGACATGTGATGATGTGCAGTCTGCATCAAATTTAGGTTTGTACATTGACGAATTTGAAGAACTAACGAATTTGTCAATTTCTACTATCATAGCAAATTGTAAATTTGCGAATTAGTTCAAATTGATAAAAATGTGATAAAAACGACTCAGAGACTTGTTATTATATACCAACCTGTTTATGGTATTCCCGCGGCTTAGATGTTATAATTGTATAACGTTATTTTTAATCTATATACTGACTTATAAGTAATAGTTTTATACTGTGATAAAGACATTATACCCGGGATCCAATTTCTACTGTTTTGATATTTTATTGCCAATCTATAACCTCCTAATAGTATCTAGTATATTTTCCGTCGCTTGACTGCAGGTATTCTTATTAAGTTTATTATCTATTTGTTTGTTTCAGCAATCGATCTTCATAAATTTAAGAACTTTGTTAGAATAATAGCTTATATCATTTGATAATTTTTCACTTTTTCAGCTTGTTCGTAAATTTACGAACTGTATCAGGTTTACATTTGTATCATTTGTTAATTTAACAGTTTAACTGCTTGTTTGAAAATTTATCAACATTGTATGAACATTATGAAATAAATGCTTATAAATGCGAAATTTACACACTAAATGTATGTCCTTTTCTACACTAAATTTTTACAAAGTTTATACACAGACTGAATGAATAAAAGAGCGTAAAATTGGGGGTTTCAAATGAAAAACTAGGGAATTTGGAAACGGATTTCCTTTTAAAAAAGAACAATGCATAAAATAGCATTGCTTAATGTTAGCAGAATATACATAATGAACTTTGTTTATATCTAGTTCATGTGTGTTTTACATATTTGATGTTAAAGTCAAAAAAATGTAGTATAATACGTATGGCCCGATTCGTTAATAATTCGGTTCCATAAAAATTTTTTAAATATAAGTGCTTTTTTTTTTCTTTTTTTTTTCATTTTTAATCCTTTTTTGCATAATTATTTTAAGTTTTGGAAAGTAAAAAAATTTGATATTTATATTTAATCTGCATATTTTCTCATTTTCGGTAATGAAAAACTCTAAAGAGGTCCGAAAAATCTTTAAAATATGCCGCAACTGAAAAAATTTTGTTTTTTATAAATATTAAAATGAAACATTATTAAAAATGAGTTTAAATTTAATTTTGCATAAAAAAAGAAAAAGTAAGTATTGTTTAATGTTCAAATTTAAATGTTCTATTAAAAACTTAAAATCACTTGATTGAAATGATAAGGAACGTGTTTAAAGTGTCCCCCCGAAAGCCGGTTGTTTACTGGATCTTGCGTTCATTCCCGGGGGAGGGTTGCTCCCCCTTTCGATTGTGCGTGAAAACATTCGTCTATACCTCCGTATTTTTGGGAAAATTACAGTTCTACGAAAAAGGTCAGTGCTAATTCAAAAACCAGGGAAAATGTTAAGGGTTTTTGTCACCATTAATTACTGAAATTTTTTAACAAAAGGGGGCTTAAAAAAACAAAACAAAATAAAACAAATGATTGTAGTGAGAATTTCATTTGAACATTTAAAAAAAAGTACTTGTTAACTTACTGTTGTCAAAAAACTTATTTGCAACGCGATGTTTAAACCCGCGGGGTTGGGTTTGTTTCCAACAGGAAGATCTATTCGATTTAAAAACTGTACAATCAGCATGCCCAATCTATGAATTTTGGGGGAATAGCGATTGAATTTTTAGAATTTAGTCAAAGTTTGGGCTGTTATGATTTACAAATATAAGTAAAAACAGGTAAATTCCTTTATATATAGTCATACTTGAAATCAGCTAAATAAATGCAAAAAAATATAAAAAAAAAATGAAATATGGGGACATCCATTTAGCACTCTCTTATGAAATATGTCTTCACGTTTTGAGGAAAAAAAAAAAGATGATTTTCAACACCCTTAAAAAATCTTCAGTTTACCAGTTTACCTATAATAAAGCAGAAATCAATGGAACTGATCAGTATTTGTAGAGAATGTATAGATAAAATATTTACCTGGCTTTAGCGTAGTTGTGGGAATACCTAAAGCAGAAAAGAAAGGTTCAATTTCAAAGACGAAACGATGAGTAAGATAATAATCCTAACTCATACAAAATGTTTAAATATATGAAATAATTATTCTGACAAAATACATTATTTGTGTTTACGTTTTGTTGCTTTCTTTTACAGAAATGTTAATGATATAAAAACGTATTTAAACAATCACTTTCATTTTTTTTACCTGATACACAATTGTCGCCTGTTAGTTTCTCATATCCTCTTTTACAGTCGCATCGATACCACCCTACAGTATTAACAAAAGTTGCATTCTCATCTCACTACAAAGCGTGCCACTTTTTCCATTCGTCAACATCTTCTTCAAAGTGTCACCTTTCCAGTTCGATTTCAATTACAAATTCCTGTTACAATATCGCAGTTTGGACCTCATTTGCTGATTCTTGGCATGGCGTTCCCCGACAGTAAAATTTGTACCTAATATTGCACTGCATTCTAATTGAAAAAAAATAAACTATAAAAAACTTTGTTTAAAAATCACTTTTTTCTGTTATAAACCAAGTACGTATGATTCGACTACTATTTTCCATTACATTTAAATGATACTATATTTTTCTTTAAAATTATGTTTCCGTTTATAAAGCTGACCTGCTAGACTTAAATTGTAGGTCTTCACTTATATTTTACAATGTTAATTATTTTTTTAAAACTATGCATAAATTTTGGAAATAAAGTATCAAATTTGTGAAGCTATCAACACGAACCAAAAATTAATTGCATACGTAAGCACATGTCCTTCTGTTCCCGAAAGCCAGCATTGCATGTGCAATGAAAAGAACCAATGCTGTTTTCACAGGTAGAATTCATTTTCGTATTGCAAGTAGTACTGTCCTCTGTGCATTCGTCAACATCGTCAGAGCAGTCTCTGCCTGACCATCCCTTAAAAGTGAATTATGTTTTGTATTATCAGGCATCAACTTGTTTGACAAGATAAAAGCGTTAACCAATACTTAAAAATCGTTTTGCTTCTAGAAGTAACCATACGAATTTTGTAAGTTTTGTGTTATTGTCATTATTTGATCTGGACACTCATTTTAAGGAGAGGTCAATATATGACTCATGAAGGATTATATTGAATCTTGTAAAATTGGTTTAAATTACATTTAAGTCATTGCTATGCTTTTCTTACTATCACATTTTGTATGAAGAGAACTCGAAGTTGTTCGTTGGGTAATATTGACATAAATACCTGAATGATTTAACAGACGGCCCAAATAGCAGTATTATATTTCAAAGCAAGTTTGAGTAAAAAAAAGAAAAATTATACCTGTGTCTTGATATATTACTCCGTCAATATTATGAAATATCTAAAACCTGTGCGATAACATTTGTTTCTGTATCAGCAAAATTCCTCGACTTAACGTTTTGAAATATAACAGAAATGATGTCATGAATTTACAAAGACGGTTATGTGTAAAAGGTCAAATTTTAACGTAAAGTAAATGATCGTTCACACGTTTTCAAGGATAGTACAATTTGATTTTTAACGAATTTTAACGAATATTTACAAAATATGAAGCATACTTGAAATGTGAAGATGTTACTAATAAATAATATAACCGAAACATACAGTTATGTGGAGACAGTTTGAAAATGCATTTAACTGAATGAATATCTTAAAAATATGAAGTGTTCGAGTATTTGAAATAAGAAGATGTTACTAATATATAATATAACTTTTTATTCAATTAATGTAGGCTCAAAAGTGTACGAGCTTGTTTAATACATGTAGCCATGGAAACCTTCGTTAAGTTTTGGAAATATATTTTAGACAGGTTTTACGAGATTTTTATCATGTTATTTACTTACTCAAACAGAAACTGTTTAAACTATCTAAGGTCATTTTCTTCATAATAAGTAGCTAATGAAGTCCTTACCGGAACACATGAGCAATTGCCTGATACATGATGACAGGTTTTTGTATGATCAAAATTACACATGCATTCTTCGCTGCAGTTGTCACCATAGTGTCGTTCACCACATTCTAAATCAAAATTCTTCCATTAATTATTTGTACGGTTGCAAATTGTGTACATCATAACAATGCAGTAATATTCAATATAATACTGCACTGAAGACGACTAGGTCACAGTGACGTTGTTCTTTACCAAATGTAATTTGTCTTATAAAATTCTATCTACTATTTGAAAGAAAGTACACATTGACGTTACAGCGTTGCAAGTTAAATATATCAGTTTTTAATTTGTAATGCCATGAAACGGTCTTATACAACAGTAAAAAGGTCTAGGATACCTTTACAAGTACCAAGTTCCATGGTAAGATAACCTTTATTGCATCTGCAATTAAAAGTTCCAAGGGAATTTTCGCATGTTGAATTGTCTGGGCAAATATTTTCTTGTTTACATTCATCTATGTCATTTTCACAGTTTACTCCGTTCCTACCAGCTTTACAAGTGCAAACCCCGTTAACTGGGTCACAGTATTCAGATTTTGATATATTACATGTACAATTTGATTTACAATCATGTCCATATTTCCATATATCGCAATCTGAAATAGATACAATCGAAGTAAATATATGATTTTAGGTACTGGACCCTATAATTAATGTTCATAGAACGGCATTTGCTCGATGTATTCTTAAAGTTGACCGTGTTTCGCTCTGTGTTGCAATTTTTAAACATTTTTACCGAGTCGTATGTTTTGATTTTTTTTGTCAATTTTGTTAGTTCGTGATATTTCATCAAGCTCAAGTAAGGCCAAATTTCAAAGTGATGGCCACTATCTAAAACGTTTGCAGAGAATCATTTTACCATCAATTTTGATAAAAGAAACTATTAGTACACAATTATAAAACAAAAAAAAAACTGTCGATATCTTTTTTTCTAGGGTGCCTCAAGTAAACGGATTGAATGAGACAGAATTCTAAGTCAAACATTGAAAATTTAGGGTAGAATCCTGCGGGTCTGTTTTGAAATTGTCTCACTTCATTCAAAAATAGCCATGGGGCAGAAGTGAAACCTACCTACACTTCTTCTACGATATGTAATCTAAAGAGTGACAAATGTATAAAGGGTTACATCAACACACCGCTTTGGACTTGTCAGCGTAAAGATATCATCGGAGATCTTATCTTATCAAAGTCTGAAGCTGTTATAAAGATCTAGCTACCTGTACATATGTTTCCTTGTTCACGTAACCCCTCATTACATCTGCACTTGTATGACCCATTCGTATTCTCGCAAGTTGAGTTTTCTTTGCTCTGACACAAGGTCGAGTTTTCTTCGCATTCATCTATATCTTCAGAACAGATCGAACCAATCCAACCCTACAAATACATATTTGCATTCACGGTCCAGTCAAATCAAAAATCTCTACCACTGCTTACAACAGTTAATTTGTATTGTAAAGCAGCTTTTATTTGCGCATCGTCTAGTATTAACAAGTAATGTTTTAATTGAAACAATCTGTTTATGCTATTCGACAACATTAGCTACACTTAAGTATATACAGTAATGTCGATATAAAAAACACAAATCGAAATTCGTTTAGTGAACCAAAACAATGAACTAACCTCTTTGCAAGTGCAATTCCCAAAGACGTGATTGCAAGATTTCGAATTTAGTTTATGACATTTACAGTCCCTACTGCAATTAAATCCGTATCTTCCTTTTGGACATACTGCAAAGTATATGCATAGGAATACATGTACTTAATATGTGGAATGAGAGTCGAGTAATTCATATTGAAAAACAAAAATGAATGATTCCATGCCTAAATACTTGTGTCTAAAGAATAAATGGTCAGTAGTCTGATACTTTCGATAAAAGCCTACTGCACCACAGACATGTTGTTACATCTACTTTTTATGTATGTTGTAACTATAATTATAAGTACAATATTGCCGAAATTACTAAAATATTTTTTTTGATGGATTGTACTTGTTTGCACAAAAGTACATACTTTCACAGTTTCCATCAAACATCATTCGGTAACCAGTATTGCAAGTACAATTATAGCTTCCATCGGAGTTATTACACATGGAGTGTGTAGGACAAGTTGTTTCATTTTCGCATTCATTTATGTCGTTTTCACAGACGGTTCCATTCCAACCCCCTATACAAACGCATGTTCCTGTCTTAGCATCACATGTTTCTGTGTTTGTTTTGTTACAATTGCAATTATACAGGCAGTTGTCACCAAAAGTCCAGATGGGGCACTCTGAAAGCATAGAGCATTGAATTTCCGTACTGTCTACGTTTAATTAAGAGTCTTTGTTCATATGCAATGGCATTTTGTAAAATTATAAAAGCCAGTGCACTTTGAAAGCAAGAGCACTGATTTTTTTGTTTAGGTTATGTGCTTTTGTTACATAAACATATGTCTCCCTTCTGTGTATACCTTTAGCTCTGGTGGACATATTGAGCAGCGAAGCAGGAAATGTCGGCGATATGCACAACTAGGTTTGGTATTGATCTTTGTTGTGAAGTTTCGTCGATATCTGTCCAAGAGTTTTACCTGTAAAAGCTAGAGAAGTGTTTTCAGGTTTTAGCTCTGGTGGCCTATTTTGTGAAGTGAAGCAGAATATGTCAGCGATATGAACAGCTTGGGTTGGTACTGATTTCTCCTTTGAATATTCGTCGAAATCTAGTCAGCAATCTGACCTGTGAAAGATGTACAAATTTTTATCTTAGCCCTCAGCATTAGTTTTGGAGATAGTAACTTTAACCAGAATTTTCTAAGTCCAAAAGGGGGCATAATTTGCTCAAAATACATGTCAGAGTTATGGGACTTGACCCAGCGAGGTTGGTAATTGATCTAGAAAAAGAAAAAATAAGTTTCAAAGCTATATGCCTTTAAATGATAGCTGTATGTACTTGCATGCAAAAACTTAACCAAGGTGTGACGCCGACGCCGACGCCGACGCCAGGGTGAGTAGAATAGCTAGACTATTCTTCGAATAGTCGAGCTAAAAACGGGCGCAATTTTCTTTTGTACAATACAAATAGAAAACTTAAATACAACTAATTCTTACCGAGTCCTTTTAGCAAGCCATCGATAACGGGGATAACTTTTATTTACACTGTCCTTTAACTTTGGAATATGGTGGGGGTAAAAGTGAGGTTAGGTGCACCATAAACCGGCTTAAGCTCCCCAGCGGTGGTTTTGCCACTGACCGTTTCAAGGCGGTGCCCACACTGTGTTCCAATATTTGTTTGTCTTGTCCTTGTGTGTTTACTTTGTGTGTATTGGACGTGTGCACGTCCGTGCGCTTGGTTTACGTTTGGAGAGGCTGCGTTTTTAGAACTTGGCTTTCCCTGTTGGATATTCATCATTGTTTTTAAGTTTTTATCAATGTGAAAGACAACATGTATGAGAATGCGGCCGGATTTTTAACGTATCACATGAGTAATAAAGTCTTTAAGAAGATAAGATGATTTAGAAGCGCAGAATGCAACCAAGCAAGCACAATAACAGCAGACTCAGTTTGACAGAGTCTGTTCATGCGATGTTATGAAAAGTGCCACATCCTCACGTCCCACTAGCACGGCTTCAGCGGAATTCTATTAAACAGATATTGAATGGGCTCAATGATCCCAAAGGACCAGAAAATGTAACAACACTGACTCCAAGTACGGACAGACTTGCAAACGTCTGACATGTTGAAAATTCTTTATCCAAAGTGTGGCTGATAATTATGAAGAAACACAAGTAACTAAATGTCAATAACAGGAAACTAAGACACGAGACTACTTTTTGAAAAAGTGCATGACCCTTATACTGCTTCATTTGTATGAAAGTGGTAACTATGTAATATCTGGGTAAATGTTTGATCAAATCCATCCTTGAAGGACAAAGTTAAAGATCGGACACGCATTCAATAAAGGGAAATAATTCAAGAAGTAAGATGGTTAGATTATAGTCCATGTACACTGAACGTCATCTAGATGTTCTCTACCAATATGTGCAATTTGCATACATTCCCTAAGTAGTTTTAGAGTTATACCCTAGACAAAATCATTTATACAGGAAAATAACTAAAAATGGAAGAAGGCTAGAGTTATGGTTCTTGCACACGTCATATTATAATGTCATACTGAAGATTGGTGCCAAGTGTTTTGAAATCCATCCATGAATGGCAAAGTTACAGACCGGACAGGAAATCCTGATGAACATTCAATAAAGGGAGAACATTCAGAAAGTAAGAGTTACTGATTAAAGGTTCTTTCATGCGACACATTTTCATGTCATGCTGATCACTGGTGCAAATTTGTTTTCGAAATCCATCCATGAACGACAAAAATACTGAGAGGACACGAAATTGGGATGCGAATTCAATGCAGGGAGATACTTCATAACGTAGGATGGATACAGTCATGGTTCTTGCACTTGCACGCAACACATTGTCATGTTATACTGGTTGTGCTAAGTCTTCTTGAAATCCATCCATGAACGAAAAAACTACAGAGCGGACAAAAGGCCTAGTGTCCCAGCTTAGACAAACTTGGGGGAGGACCTTAAATGTGATGATTCAGACCCCGTTTGAGGAAGATCTGTTAACGGGTTCATGAGAAGATGTCTTTTTTTTCTATTTCAGTTCTAGCGACCCATAAAAGGGACTAAGTGCCTCCGTCGTTTAATGTTGTTTTTTTTTTCATTTGTATTTCCAGAAGCCCTTAAAAGGGGGTTAAATGTCCCTATTTGGACACATTTCAGAGAGGACCTTACATTGATGCTACAGACCAGGTGATGAATATCCTTCTAGCGGTTTATGAGAAGTCGTTTACAGGTATTTCTACTTTAGCTCTAGCAGCACCTAATATGGGCCAACTGCACCATTTTTTAAGAATAAATTTTTCAGAGGACCTTATAACGACGCTATAGACTAGGAGTAATGAAGATCCATCAATTGCATCATGAGTAGAAGTAGTTTAAACGTTGTTCTGTTTTTAGCTGTAGCGGCCTATAAAAGGAGCAATGCAAGCGGCCCTATTTGGATTAATTCGAGGGAGGATCTTACAATGATGCTACATATCGGGTTTGTTGAAAATCAACCAAGCGGATCATGAGAAGAAGTCATTGAAATGAATTTCTATATCTTACTAGAAGATGCTTTTGTAGAAAAGCGCATGTCTCCCCCAATGCATAGGTAAGAAGTCAATAAGGGACAGTAGCAAAAATCCAAGAGACACAGATGGTTGCGTGCAATAGGGATCATCTACTCGGCATGTCATCCCAAGAAGTTTCAACATTCTTGACCTAGTGGTTCTCAAGTTATTGATCGGAAATGGATTTCCATGTTCTGGCCCCTGTGACCTTTACCTTTAATAAGGTAACCCCAAAATCAATAGGGATCATCTACTCTGCAAGTCCAATCATCCTATGAAGTTTCAACATTCTGGGTTAAGTGGTTCTCAAGTTACTGATCGGAAATGGTTTTAAATTGACTTTTGATTTTTAACAAGAGATCATAGAGTGATCTTGGCGCCCACCATTGAGCCATTTTTGAACGTTCCAAATTTCAAGACTAGCTCAAGGTCAAAATCAAGGTCAAAGTTCATTTCGGTACACAAAGCTGTGCATGTGGTCCATGCATGTGGTCCAAATTTGAAAGATGTAGCTTGAGAAATGTGAAAGTAGGTCACTAGATCAATTTCAAGGTCAAAGTTCATTTTGGTACACAAAACTATGCATGTGCTTCAAATTTGAAGGCTGTAGCTTGAGAAATGTGAAAGTAGGTACTAGGTAAAATTCAAGGTCAAATTTCAATTCAGAACATAAAACTATGCAAGTGGTCCAAATTTGAAGCATGTAGCTTCAGAAATGTGAAAGTAGGTCACTAGGTCAATCTCAAGGTCAAAGTTCATTTCGGTACACAAAACTATGCAAGTGGTCAGAATTTGAAGGTTGTAGCTTGAGAAATGTAAAAGTAGGTCACTAGGTCAAAATCAAGGTCAAATTTCATTTCGGAACACAAAACTATGCATGTGGTCCAAATTTGAAGCTTGTACCTTCATAAATGTGAAAGTAAGTCACTAGGTCAATGTCAAGGTCAAAGTTTGTTTCGGTACACAACCCTATGCATGTGGTCCAAATTTGATGGCTGTAGCTACAGAAATTTGAAAGTAGGTCACTAGGTCAAGATCAAGGTTAACTCATGTCAAGGTTCATCTTGCCGCTCAAAACTATACATGTGGTCCAAATTTGAATGTTGTAAGTTATGGACAAGAAGATTTTAAAAGTTTTTCCCTATAAGTCTATATGAACCATGTTACCAACAAAAGGCCACAACTCATTAAAAATTGTTGAACCAGTCTGATTTTCAGGGGGACACAACTTGGGTACCTATACATCATTCTGACAATGTTTGCTAACCTCCCCCCCCCCCCACCAGGTAGTTTCTGAGGAGATGCGATAACGAGAAATTGTTAACGGACGGAAGGACGGACGGACCATGGAGCAGAGTGATTTGAATAGCCCACCACCTGATGATGGTGGGCTAATAAAAATAAATAATCAACCAAATTATAAAAAAAAACAAGAGATCACAGAGTGATCTTGGCGCCCACCATTGAGTCATTTTTGAATGTTCCAGATTTCAAGACTAGCTCAAAATCCTTATAACTAATTATTAAACACATACACTAAACAAGAGAGATGGCACCATTAATGAGTTGTATGCAATTTTTTTTCTTATTATGGAAACAAAGAATGCACATATAATTTCTTATAACTAATAATTAAACCCAAAAGTTTGAGTACTAAACAAATCAATCATCAATCTACCAGGGTAGTCCATTCACTGCTGAGGTGTAATTGGAAAATAATGGACAGCTTGAGTCATTATCTCTTTAGTGTCTGCAGACTTTATGACCCTTCTACAGGTAAGGCCATAAAAACCAATTAACTACTTTGAGGGCCACTGGATATAAAATTATATTAGAAATCAAAATAAACAAAGGGCCATAACTCACTCAAAAATTGTTGAACCAGTCTGATTTCCAGGGGGACACAATAAGAGGGCGAATAAATCATTCTGACAAAGTTTGGTCAAAATCCCCCCAGTAGTTTCTGAGGAGATGCGATAACGAGAAACTGTTAACGGACGGAATGACGGACGGACGACGGACCACGGACGCAGAGTGATTTGAATAGCAAACCATCTGAAGATGGTGGGCTAAAAACGCGTTTTAAGGTATTGGACCCGTAATAGAGTATCTCCTTTTTGAAGAGTATTCAATTCCTACCATAAACCTACTTTGACTACAATTTTCAGGGGGGCGTAGGTTCAAACCCCACTGGGACCAAATTTTTTTTTCCATGTTTTCCATTTTTCTAGCAAGTTTTTGCTTCTTTCAAGACTAATTATGGATGATTTGTACAAAAGTGGAAAATTTTTCATTTTATAAGCAATTTTTTTGCAGTTCAATGTGAACTTACCTCTGAATCAGGAGGGGTAGAGTTAGAAATCTTTAAAAATACAGAGTTACGTGCGGTAAAAGTTCTCTATTTTGCCTTCATTCTTTAGATTACATATTGTGGAAGAAATGCAGGTAGGTTTTACTATTGCCCCAAAGTTATTTTTGAATGAAGTGAGCAAAATTCAAAACAGACCCACAGGATTCGACCTTAATTTTTCAATGTTGGAGTTAGAATTCTGTCTCATTAAATCTGTTTACTTGAGGCACCCTAGACAAAAATTATCTTTACAGTTTTATTTTGTGTTTTATAATTGTTTAACAATAGTTTGATGTTTCTTTTATCAAAATTAATGCTGAAATGAATTCTCTGCAAACGTTTTAGATAGTGGCCATCACATTGAATTTTGTCTCTTCTTGAGCGTGAGGAAATACCATAAATTATACAAAATTAACAAAAAAAACGGCACGGTAAAAGTTGTTTAAAATTTGCAACACAGTGTGAAACATGGTCAACTTTAAGAATATACCAAGCAAATGCCATTTTTAAACATTACTATTAGGGGTCCAATACCTTAAATATAGAAAACCACTAAATGGTAAGGAAAACATTCAACATAAGACTAAATATAGATATGCTTTATTACGTCATATGCTTTATTACGTCATAAGGAGTGAATATTAAACAGTGAAATAATGAAGTATTATACAAATTCAAGTATATTTTTGACATATCTGGCCGTGCCAATACGCCATATAAAATATGTAAAATACTATTGACAAGAACACTAAAACGTTCTGGATAAGTGATACAACATTAAGACTAAAAATAAACTAACGAAACCAATACAGAATGCCCTTTAAAAACAGAGTGCGGTTGAATGGGTAAAAAATTGTGATTCTTTCTCAATAAACATTGACTGATTGCAATCAATATCTTAGCTTACTATAGATTTATAGTTTATTTGCGGATACAAATAAAATTATATATATATATATATAAAAAAGTACTTGATCTTCCTATAAACGAAGATCTAAGGATGACCTATTCACATTTATGGCAAATGTCAAACGTTGCTTAATTATATATGTATGTTATTATTATTGTATGATTGTTATTCTTGCATAAAACCTTTGTTTTTTGCCGATTTTGGGCATGCACAAACAGGGAAAAAACGTGTACAAACAAGGAGATTCTCGTGAGCACGCGCTGTTGGTGAACGTTTTGAATATGCTGTTGTGGGTCCAACGTAAGCAAATTATGGATCCCAAATCAATTTTGGCCGAAGTCGAAAGGTCCGAGATTTATGAAATCTTTTCATCTGCATATTTATTAAAAATATCATTTTTCAACCTAACTTTACTTTAACTTGTAATAAGCGCTACCTCTCTTGATACGCGACTGAATTGACGTTCCTTATTATTGTATTATTACGCGTATTAGACTCAAAGTAAGTTTACACGCCGCGATTTAATCCCTGAAAATGATAGGCAAACAACAATTTACAAAAATACAATTTCGTTTTCCAAATTAATTTGAGTCGAGAAAGTTGACATGCTAACTTTAAATCTACACTAAAACTTTTAAAAAGAAGATCCTTTGGAAGCATAGAATGTAGCCAAGCAAAATATTTACAGAATCAGTTTGATTGAGCCGGTTCATGGGAGATGATGGAAAGTGCAACACCCCTCACGGCCTCTAGCACCAGCTACAGAGACATTGAATGGACGCCATGATCCAAAAGGAAAAGCGAATTTAACAACTCTGTGTATGTGGAAACGTTCAGCAGCCTTCACTCGGCACTTTTAGGTTGTTGTTGTAATAGATACATGTAATAGAATATATAAGATTATCTTTTGGGAGCATAGAATGTGACCATGGCAAGTAATACAATAACATTTGGGTTTGAATGCGTCTGTTAATGAGAGGTAATCGAAACTGCGACGTCCTCGGTGCACACTAGCAGCCTTTAGCGAAATGCTATTAAAGAGATGTTAGATGAACTCCATGACCCTTTACAACGTGTCCATCATTTCAGTTTGGACAGTATCATATCTGCTTAAAAGTTGTGCATACCAAAAATATAATGACTGAGTTGCGAACAGTCGAAAAGGCAGAATATATCGTGCCTAGCATGATAAGGGTTAAGGACCAGAAAATGCACTAATTTGAAATAACCTTATTTGATTGTTGGATTGTTTTGTGTGCGTGCGTGCGTGCGTGTGTGAGTGCGCTTGTTTGTGTTTTTGTTGTGTTTTTTGCTTGTTAGTTTGTTTGTGTACGTTTGTTTACTTTTTCTTTAGTTGTTTTTTGTTTGTTTGCCTGTGTGTATCTGTTTATTATACCACCACAAAACGAACTTTGGAAGAGTGGGGGTGGTGGTGTGTGTGTGGGGGGGGGGGAAGTGGGCGGGTATATAGGAGTGACCTTGTCGGTCGGTCTGTCTGTCTGTCGGTTCGTTGGATTTTCATAATTTCCGGACGATAACTCATGAAAGGCTTGACCAATTTAAATAATTTTTGGTACACAGGTGTAACATCAGAAAATACAGGTCAAGTTCGACTTTGGGGTCAGTAGGTCAAAGGTCAAGGCCACAGTGACTCGGAAGAGTCAAACAGTTTCCGGAAGATAACTTGAGAACATTTGGGTCTAGAATCATATTTTTTGTACACAGGTGTAACATAATAAAATACAGGTCAAGTTCGACTTTGGAGTCAGGTGGTCAAAGGTCAAGGTCACAGTGACCCTGAACAGTAAAACGGTTTCCGGATGATAACTTGAGAACGCTTGGACCTAGGATCATAAAGTTTTGTACATAGGTGTAACAGCATAAAATAAAGGTCAAGTTTGACTTTGAGGTTAGTAGATCAAAGGTCAAGGTCACAGTGACTCGGAACAGTTATACGGTTTCTAGTTGATAACTTGAGAACTCTTGGGTCTAGGATCATAATGTTTTGTACATTGGTGTAACATGATGAAATACAAGTCAAGTTCGACTTTGAAGTTAGTAGGTCAAAGGTCTAGGTCACAATGACACGAAACAGTTAAACAGTTCCCGGATGATAACTTAAGAACACTTGGGCCTAGGATCATGAAAATTGATAGGGAGTTTGGATGTGACCAGCAGATGACCCTTCAGGATTTTGAGGTCAGTAAGTCACCGGTCAAGGTCACAGTGACCTGGAACATTTAAAATGGTTTTCGGACAATAACTTCAGAATACTTTGGACTAGGATCACGAAACTCCATAGTGAGATTGGTCATGACCAGCAGATGACCCCTATTAATTTTGAGTTCCAAAGGTCAAAGGTCAGAATGACCCAGAACATTTAAACCTTTTCCGGACAGTAACTTGAGAACGCTTGGGCCGAGGATCATGAAACTTAATAGGGAGGTTGATCATGACCAGCAGATGACCTGTATTGACAAGGCTATATTGGGGGGATATAATTCGTCACTCCTGTGACAACTCTAGTTTGCTTTTATTGCTGTTGTTGTGGTTCTTACTTGCTTTCTACGAATGACTCAAACCTTTTCCATGTGTATACGAGGGGTGCTCAAAACGTTTTTGTTATTTATCTTCGTAAGTTTGAATTCTCAGTTGGATCAAGAGAATAATTAACTCTTCATCACATCAAGGTAAACTCCCTGCACAGAAACATACGTTTGGAGGAGTCTTGCTGTCTATTAACTGAATGCCGCCCGCAATGTAGTCTCATCCATTCTTTTATTTTTGCTTTTTTTTGGGGGGGGGGGGGGGGGGGGGGGGGGGGGGTTAAAGACGGTTTGTTACTCTTTATTGGATCCCTACACTTTATTGGATCCCTAAACTTCACACAACTCCATATAAAGTTCGATTCATTGCACATTCAACCTTATGCACTACAGAAAACATTTAAACATTTCTCTATTTTTGACTTCTTGTCTGCAATAAAAGACCAGGCAAAGACAGAAATATTGCTCTAAGGTATTTGAGAACTCGGGTGGTAATCTGTTTTGGGCCATCAAGAACTCTGGATATGTTATCAAAAAGCTAAAAAAAAAAAAGCTTCAAATGTTCAAATATAGGTACTTACGACTTGTCTACTCTTTATACTAATTTTCCACATGATCTAATTAAAGACAAACTAGTAGCTTTAATTTAGAAAGCATTTGCAAGAGAAAAGGTCAATTATTTGGCTTGCAAAGAAACTAGAGCATTCTTTTCTAACAGTGCAATTAAGAGATACAACTTGTGAAGCTTTAAGGTTTCTACTAGATAACATATTTATCAAATTTGGCAATAAAGCTTACAGAAAAGTAATCTGTATTCCGATGGGAACCAACTCATTGCTGGCTCATTTTTATACTGTTATGAACGAGATTTCATGCTTAGTTTATCTACTGAGACACAATTTGAAATTATTGAAGCTTTTGATAGAACCTCAAGGTATCTTGATGATATTTTAAATATGGACAACCAATATTTTTCAGAAATAGTAAAACATATTTATCCAAAAGAGTTACCGCTTAACAAGGCTAATACTTCAGATTTAGAAGTGTCATTTTTGGATTTAAATTTAAGAGTTGTGAATAATAATCTAGAAACCAAAATATATGATAAAAGGGACGATTTTAATTTTGAGATTTTCAACTTACCCCGATTGATATTTTTCCTGCTTATATGGGTGCGTTTGTGTGCTTGTGAGTCTAAAGCGGTTCCCTATTGTGTTCTTGTCTCTTACGTGTTTGTTTTTTTATGTTATTTAGCTGGGTGTGGTAGTGTGTTTATCTTTGGTACGTGAGTGTCTGCGCTATTGTGGTTTACGTTGTAGTGTGATCGTGATTAAGGAACGTAGCATTCCCGTTGTATATTCATCCTTGTTCTACTTTCCTCTTCAACTTCCTCTCCCACTCCAACTCCCAACCCCATTTTACCCCTTACCACTTCCCCCCTCTATCTATAGTTGACATAAATTAATATGGACTTGTTAGATTTTTCAAGCAACCCGTCTGTAATATTTTTCAGCTACAGCTTCTTTTTGTTTGGGACTACTTTGCAAATGCGTGGCTCCGAGGCTGTGTTTTTTTGTGCTCTGTGCTTCTGAGAAATCTACCCTTACTTATTATCTTTTGTTTGTGCATTGCTCGGGCTAAAATAGTAAGCATACTATTTCGCCCCCAATGAGCAACTCAGAAATTTCATTGGGATTGCAGTTTTGTATTTTTGTCAGCATTTTATTCTTTGGCACAATCTAAACGCTTGTAATTCTGGGGGACAAATCTTGTCAGCACAAACGTGCTTTAACATTTCAGATGGCCAGTCTGTTTGTTATACACAGTCCCTTCTGAAATGAAGTTTTAGATATTTAGAAAATAGTATACCATCTTGTACTCTTAACGGTGACAATATTTTCATTTTGGCTGCAACAAGAGGCCTGCCCTGACTGTTACTGTCATAAATAAACTTTTTACCCCATTGAAAGGTTAAACCCAACACAAACCTCTTTTAAAGCGGAAAAGGTATTACAATGGATGCGATCAAATTCAGAATTATCTCTTTTGGAAATATCCATAAAGACTGAAATGTAATGCATATAAGTCCTATTTGCTATTTTTTCACGTTTAATCATAGCATTGAAATATAGACACAATGTATAATGGGGTATAATTCAACAGTAGACAACTTTATCAATTCTATCTGATGTAAATTGAATTTTCAAAGTATGTTAAGAAAACAAATCGTTAATTTTAAATGAAATTCCTTAGTTTTTTATGTACAATGATCCTATGGAAGGTGATTGGAAAGACAGAATAATATTGCACCAACTTCGTTAGAAAAGGGAAGCTATTTGAGGAGGATATATTTTAGACGCATTGTCTTCCTACAAATCACAAAGTATAGCATACTTCTCGATTTCAATAGCTCACTTAATCATAGTTAAACGAATATTTGCTTTTATGTGATCAATAAATGATATAGAAGACGTAAAGATAGAGACTTAAAGACCAACAACAAAAAATCGTGTAAGTCACTGAAGCACTGGTAGAGACATTGGTTGTAAATATATATGATTATATTGAGTGGCCTGTGCGGGCAGGTATTGCATGTATTTCAAATATGTTTTAGACTTTTATTTCTGATCCGTAAAGCAGACTGTGCATTACTGTGCCTTATTATTAATGCAAACTGATATCCTCTGCAAATAACTCCAAGATGCTGTTACTTGGAGAAGTATGTGTGATACACAAAAGGCTCTATGAAAATAAAAACTGAGATATTGTTTCTTTCTGCTGTGATCACCAGGATGACCCATTTTTATTGATAAAACATTTTCAAAATGCCATAATAAACGTATTTAACAGTAATTGCTAAAGTTCAATGATGGAGTTTTAAAAAGATGTAACTAGTACTAAAGTTTAAGTATCAGTTATAACTATAATCATTTCATATGCGAACGGCTTACACAATCAACAACACAGTGAATATACAAATTGATTTTGTATTTTGTCCCTACTAAATGAAAAAAAAACAAACACTTCTGTACGATTCATTGTACACTTGATTGTTTACTTGAGTGTCATTGAAATGTTCAACGTTCCTAATATCGTCTTATTTAAAAAGCGGCATTCTTTAATACATTAGCAGTGGAGTTTATGCATACATATGTATGTATATTCTGATTAATATCGTCGGTTTAAACCTATTCAATGTGAGCGATTTATAAAGATTTGAAATTCAATAGAAGGTATCATATTATGTTATATAAGTTGTCCGCTTTGTATGAATTATTGTCAATTATTTACTTTAATATTAACAGGTAGTTTCAAAAGGTTTTATTATTTGATGAATAATATTCTAGACATCTTTTCTACTATGTCTTATATTTAAGCTCACCTTGTCCTCAAAATGTAAGAAATTATGGTTCTTAAAACGTACATTTAACGTGCTGTCACACAATTATAAAATCAAAATGCACAAATAAATCGCTTTACTGGTTCGCCATAAGAGACAATAAAAGCTTCATTTAGTCAATATAATAATAGAATCGTAAATGCAGCAATATTTATTTTTAATATTTTAATTATTATTCAGAAGAGTTTTCCTAGTTTTCTTTTTAAATCATCACCACATGAATATTTTCAAATGTATGTTTAACGTCTGCACTTCAGGTAAAATTGCATTTATTCCTGATATAAAGTAAAAATTTAATACCCCATTGCATATATAGGAATTGAACTGTCCGTTTGTCTGTACGTAGGAAACAGTTTGTCCCGTTTCGCCTACAGTACATCTTAATGACTCGATTTAGTTAATATTCATGATTTAAACCTTAACAAACAACATTTTTGGTTCTACAGCCCACTTGAATTACCCAATTCAGTTCATGCACTAAAACTCAACAAACATTGTGGCAAGACCTACAATCTGACCCATATATAGATGACATAGACAGTCATATGATCTTCAACATTGAACTTCAACAAAAGAATATTTGAACATACATCTAGGGAAATAAGCATGATTTTTGAAAGTTCCAATAGTTTTTGTTAAGTAACAAAAATGGAAATTTTGATATCTAATTAAAAGTTCTGATCTGCAAAAAATGACAATTCATGCCTTAGGTTATAATTCTTGTTCTTCCTTTGCAATTACACAATTAAATGAAAAATGAATACGGTTTTATACCCCAGTCACACATACGGCGCGGAGAGCTACGTCTAGCCACGGATAGAAACGTAGTAATCCGTATCGATTCGTACCTGAGCCGAACCTTAAAGTAGTAATCCGTATCAATCCGTACCAATCCGCACGGCTCAGGTACGGATCATTACGGATAACGACGTTTCTTTCAGTGGCTAGAAGTAGCTATCCGCGCCGTATGTATGACTGGGATATTAGACACATTATGAAACATGTTTGTTCAACAAAAACTTTCAGGATTTTTTCATTATCATTATTTGATTTACCCATTATAATTGCTTAATGTATGTTTTTGTCAGCATCTTATTTTCGGTAGAAAACTGTTAACATGCTAGTAACTTGTATCAAAATGTCACAATAGAAAATGTTTTGTGAATAGAATATTTGTTTGTTTTGGGTTTAATGCCGTTTTTCAACAGTATTTCAGTCATGTAACGGCGGGCAGTTAACCTAACCAGTGTTTCTGGATTCTGTACCAGTACAAACCTGTTCTCAGCAAGTAACTTCCAATTTCCCAACATGAATCAGAGGTGGAGGTCGAATGATTTCAGACACAGTGTCGTTTATTAAATAGTCACGGAGAAAATACGCCCCGCCCGAGGATCGAACTCACGACCCCGCGATCCGTAGACCAACGCTCTTACCTACTGAGCTAAGCGGGTGGGCTGTCTGTGAAATAAGACAGGTTAAAGGACCTCGGACATTTTCTTATTCAGATTGCCTATCAAATTAAGTAAAAACTGGCCAAGGGCTAGACTTCTCAGATACCATGCTAGCAAAGACATTTAAAGACCATTTCTTGATATCTTCGACCAAGTTTTACACGTTTGTTAACAAAAAGGATGACGTTGTAGACATTTCTCATTCTCATTTCTATTGAAATATGAACATTAATCATTTTTACGTTTCAAACATCTTACCCCTCAGTGACGCAACAAAATATTTCACATGCTTTTGTAAATAATTATTCTATGTTTATTCTGCGAAAATGGTACTTGGTCACAGGGGAGAACGTGTTAAAAATTGAAAACAAAACTACATCTAGGATGTTAGCAAATGAATTTTGCATAAAATATTTTGACATTTATTGCATGGGTTTCGTAAACCTTTCATAAAAACAGATTTATTCGTTTTTTTTTGTATATATTTCAAACATAGAAAACACTTCAATAAATAAATAATGGACAATCATAGAAAGTCAAGCTTGAAAGCAGACTGATTTTCATAAGTATATCTTATGATTTTTTTTTCAATCAGGTCTGCTGCCTTTTGACAATCTAAGTCGGTCGACTGAGTGTCATCAGGATTGAGACAACTGCGTCTGTCGCAAGTCATGGACCAATCAAGCTGCTTAGAAATATACAACCAGATGAATGTGTCTTCAACCTAAACATCACAATGAGATATTAACGAACTTTCGGAATAGTGCCACTGTGGTGCAAATGCCTTTTAATCCTTTGTAGGATACAGTAATGGCACACCTAGAATGTATTTTAAGAATAATCTTTGCTTTAATTCGAACCAGAGAATCACTGGATCCATCACCCTCAACCCTCTCAGAACTACACCAGACACAAACTCCTGAACTGACCCTGGTGCCTTCAGAACTAACACTGATACCCCCATAATTAACACCAATTCACCTACACATCTGAAAGTTATTCAAAAGCCGCCGCAGATAATAGTAACGACCATCAAGGAACTAACACTGACGCCCCAAGAATATTTACATAGATGTTGATTGTTGATACAAGCTAGTGAAGTTCTGTTCCATTGATATATTGGACCAATCGGAATTCTGTTACTACATTGTATTATTATGACGTTTTATTCTTTTTTTACATTGGTGTAACAGAAGAAAACGCATATTTAAGTGTTTGATATGCATTAAAACGTAAAGGCTAAATGTGCATGACTCTGTGGCGTAGCCGCTATTATTTAAGCACGAAAGGACTGTGCCTACAGATAATTTCGGAAACGGAAGAACCAAACACACAAAGGGACCTTGAAAAGAGCTATCGATGCATCTAGAACGTGCCCAAATGTGACATAAAATGCTAAATCCCAGGCACCCATGAACCCACAGTGACCTAGGCTGCCCCCTATACACCTTCGCTGAAAACGACAAGCTACTCAAATGTATGTAAAACATTTTGAGGCCAGCTACACCACTGCATGCATTCAATATATAATCCTCCCCATAATACCCGGTCACTGTTGTACTATCCGACCAGGGATACCTGACAGTGACGTCATATTGTGTCTTTGTGATTTGAAGTCAGCGACCTTAACCACTCGGCCACGGAGACCCCTTACTTTACATTTAGCGTGCATGGATAGGTAGCTCAGAGGATAACGGCACTGTCGTTGTAATCAGAATGTACGGAAATCGTATCCGGTCAATATACATTTTTCCCCACACGGTATTTATTCAGTTATATTCTTATCCATATTTTGTCATGCTTCACAAAGTATGTGCACAGAATAGATTGTGTAAAAAACGTTTGTCTTCACTGTTTGCTACAGCGACGGGGATACCTACAAAGTGAGTGACACAGGTTGCTTTGACAGTGAGACGGACACAGCTGACTGTGACAGTGAGAAAATACAGCTGACTGTGACAGTGAGACAGAGACAGCGAACAGTGACAGTGAGACAAACACTATTGACTTACAGTGAGACAGAGACAGTTGACTGACAGCGGAACAGACACAGTTGTCTGACGGTGAGACAGACACATGTTGCATAACAATTGGTATATTTCATAATGAAATAAATGATTGATAATAAAACACTAAAACATAAAAAGATCAACAACAACGCAAAAAAAGACACAAAAAACGTAAAAAAAAAAAAAAAACATTTTCCCCCAAAAAGCAAATATTTCCAACTATCTCAATTACATATTTTGCTGCAAAAATGCATAAATATAACTAGCTTTTCACCAGTTTCGGACAAGCATCACCTTGTAGGTATCACTACGGTATAATAGACATTTACGGATTAAGTCTACGTGGACTGTGAACACCTAAGACGATAGATTTTTCAAGGGGACCGTCTCAACATGATAATTTTAATTCATGTTTGGTAGGAAAACATTCCTATAATGATGGTAAGGTCTGGCTTAATATGTCACTGCACAGGATAATATTTGGATTTGTCTGTCCGTCCGTCTGTTCGCCAGAGAAATGTTTTGTTATACATATCGCAAAAAGTATTTGATCTAGCGTCATAACACTTTCTGAAATGTTCTTCATATTATAAGTTGCGCATCTGCGACAAAGTTGAAAAGATGAGCTAGTCTGATCGCAATGTATCCGTTTTCCATCGTCGTTGTCGTACAGCATGAAAAAATCTAAACTGGATCAGTTGGGATCAAATGTAGGTCAGCAGGTAAAACATTGTGAAAACTGTAGAAAACGTAATATCTTGCTTTCTCCATTCCTTTGTTGTTATTATACGCCCGAAGGGACGTATTTTGGGATACCACAGGTGTTCATCTGTCTGTCTGTCTGTTGTCTGTCCTTTTGTCTGTCTGTCCGTCTGTCCGTTAACAATTCGTGTCGACTCCGCTCCTTGAAGGATTTTAAACAAACTTGACACAAATGTTATCCACATCAAGAGGACGTGCAGAGCGCCTGTATCAGGTGGCTTGCTTTAAGGTCAAGGTCAGACTTAGGGGTCAAGGTCATATGACTTTGTTTCGTGTCCGCTCTGTAACTCTTGATCTGTATGAGGGATTTTTTAAAAAAAAGGCACAAATGTCCACCACATCGAGTCGACGTGCAGAGCGCATGTTTTGGATGGCTAGATACAAGGTCAAGGTCACACTAAGGGGTCAAAGGTCATATAACTTTGTTTCGAGTGCGATGCGTAACTGTTGAACTGCTTGAAGGATTTTAAAGAAACTTGGCACAAATATTCACCACATTGAGACGACGTGCAGAGCGCATGGCTCGCTTCAAGGTCAAGGTCACACCTAGAGGTCAAAGGTCACATGACTTTGTTTTGTGTTTATGTTGCTTTGCATTGCGGTGCTCTTGGTTTTATTTGGCATATCCATTTTTTGTTCACTTACATTTTTTTTATTGAATTACTTCCCTTTTATGTTACTATAAATAGGTTATTTTGTTACATTTTTATTACTGGTCGTAGGGAAAAAACCGATACCACTTTTCTGTGGTACAACATGGATGGTACCTGCCAAAGTTAAGGTGTATTTTGACATATCTGTACCTGGTAATGATTTTAGTGGACTTAGAATTTTTCCGGGAATTTCTTCCCTTTGTTTGTCTTTTTCGTTTGTGCTTCAACAGTAAAGTTCTTTAAATTTTGCTCCCATCCCCTGATATAACCCTTCGGGCGTATATTGCCCCGCTTGGCGGAGCACTTGTTAGTTCTGTATTAGCGTTAAAGGGACTTGTATTCGTATTACTTTATTGTTTTAATTTGTCAGTAGTGGATGGACGAAGAGATGGACAGCTTTTTTACTAGATAAATGAATGGAAGATAGGAAAATAATCAAAATAAAAAAATCTTCCCATTTATACTGTATTATGGCATAAACGTGAATGAAATGAAATTCATTTCTTGTTGACAGTTTTCAGTTTATACAATCAATCCGATATGTTTTCTTCTACACACAAGGGATGCACAGACATGTACGGTTCTTGAAAGTCGCTGTCGTGAGTGCCTCCATACAGAGCTTACGCTCTTGTAACACTTCAATTCTGCGATTAAATTTGTTCTACAGTTATTCTGTAATGACATACATATTTGTTCAATTTAGTACATTTAATTAAAAAGGGGCATAATTCTGTGAAAATCCAATCAGAGTTATGGGGATTGCTTTTCTTGGTGTAGATTTCGATAGTAAATAACTATTTTAAGTTTCAAGTCAATAGCTTTGATAGTAACAGAGATATTTGACTTTATCAAAAACTTTAACCAAAAATTCTAAGTTAAAAGGGGGCATAATTCTATCAAAATTCAATCAGAGTTTTGCGGATAGATTCTCCTGGTAAAGCCTTTGATGGTAATTAACTATTTTAAGTTTCAAGTCAATAGCTTCGATAGTAACAGAGATATTTGCCTTTAACAAAAACTTTAACAAAAAAATCTAAGTTAAAAGGGACATAATTCTAACAAAATTCAAATCAGAGTATGGGGATTATTTCTACGCGTGTAGACTTAAATAGTAAATTAGTATTTTAAGATTCAAGTCAATAGCTTTGATAGTAACAAAGATTTTTGACTTGATCAAAAAAAATTAACAGAAAATTCTTAATTAAAAAGGGGCATAATTTTGTAAAAGTTCAAACCAGAGTTATGGGGATTGTTTTTCCTTGTGTAGACTTCGATAGTAAATAACTATTTTAAGTTTCAAGTCAATAGCTTTGATAGTAACAGAGATATTTGACTTTATCACAAACTTTAACCAAAAATTCTAAGTTAAAAGTGGCATAATTCTATCAAAATTCAATCAAAGTTATGGGGATTATTTTTCCTGGTGTAGACGCCGACGCCGGAGCGAATGCAATAGCTCTACGTTTTCTTCGAAAAGTCGAGCTAAAAACTGGCACATCCAAATTTATATCACCTACCGCATAGTGATGATATAATAACTCAAACCCTATTGCCGTTATAAACTCTTTCATATCGTACATAATATAATTAAACTATGTTGAGACGGTCCCCTTGAAAAAGCTATCGCCTTAGGTGTCCACAGTCCACGTAGACTTAATCCGTAAATGTCTAATATTAGGTGTATAGCAAACAAACAATAGGCTATGATCAATGCATCAGTTATCATGAGCACTCAGGTGGAAAGAACAAAAGTACAGTTGTGCCATCAAACGTTTTGTTCCACTTTATTTTTTGCTTTGAAGTTATTTCTTTTTTCAAATGTTAATAAAACTGATATTCGGTAAAAGTTTAGTCATTGTTTTAAAACCGTTTATAATAGGCATACGTTAAACGCATATGTTTATTTCACTAAAAATGCACATTTTTATTTTTTTATAAAATACGACCCTCAGTCACAAACTGTTTGAATTTCAAGACAACAAACATTAAATAAACTTATTTTTGGTGACAGTTTGATAGTTAAAACTATCAGATACTGAAATCATGAAATGGCATTGAAATTTGGGCAAAATCCCTAACATTATGTCCGATGTTCTTTGTTAATTTGCAACTGATCTCTGTTTCTTATATATATTGAGCAAATTATCCCTTCATTAAAAAGAAGTGATGAAGCTACTTTAGATTCATTTCTTTTATCAAAAGTAGTTTATGTTATTGTTCCTTCTCAAGGGAAGGAACACTTACTGTGAATATGTCACGCTTGACTGAGCATGTAATGGGTACAAGTGTATCGTCAAAGGAATCCAAAATTTCCGTAGGGTGCCGCCATCTTTGACTCATGCACATTCATTACAAATAGCCTCTAGCCCATTATGTGTTTACTGCATAATCAATCTTTTTTTCAATCGATAGTGCACTACAGCTACGTAAAGTAACAGAACAACAAGACAAAATAATAAAGATTAAATCATGTAACTCCTCAACAGAGTATATCATAGTAAAGAATGGAGATTAATGAAATGAATATGCATCATCCTAAAATAGTAAAATAGACTCCCGCCAAAAATACGTAATGAAATTGCCACTGGTCATGTGATTTTTTTTAGTTTGTAACATTTTAATATACAAGTTTCAGACTTGCAAGTGCTTTCTCCTTTTGCGTACATTTTTACCCTTATTTATTTTTCGAATCGTAAATGCATGTATGCAATGTCTTTATGTTAAGTGCGCAGGTACTCGCTGGTGTAGTCGCGTTATGGAAATATCAGGAATTGAAATACAGACTGCAAGACAAATGCTTCCAAATAGCATACTATGTACTGCACTTGCTTATATTAAAACAAAACAAAATAATTGGATTATGATAAAACTGTTAATACTAGTTCTTAAACAGTTAAATTTGCACCAAAAATGACAGCTTCTTACATATTTTTCTCATTGCATTATTAAACATTTGTAACATTATGCCAAAACAATATCCCTTAAAAAGAATATTTTATATGCGCTAAAAGGGACCTTTTGATAAGCTAAATATTGTTACAAAATGTTATGTTTTCTTATGTATTAATTTACATTTCTTTAAGGATATAGTTAAAAAATATCAATTTAATTACCGTGTTGAAATTATCCAACTGTATCTTTTATGCTAACACTTATTCCTAACGAATACGACATACTAATTGGTTACAATTTTTCCTTATTTTGAGTACTGCAAACTAGGACGATCAATAAGGTTGTCGCTGAGCATATACTTCCTTATTTGATATTTTGTTAAATACGCGCTTGTATAATTTGGCATTTTGGTGATCAATAGCCACTGGTATGAAATAACCGTAATTGCAACGATAATAATACCAATGTTACAATAACAAACAATAAAATTAAAATAACATGCTGTATCTGATATGCTGAACAAAGAAAAGTTACTTACTTTAAGTGCAAATACACGTAAATATGAAGACAAAGATACTTCATATGTATAGCAATTTGAAATCGTGTGGAAAATTTAATCGGAAAACTGATGAAATGGTTCATTAAATGGTGTTGGGGACGTACCCTAAAATCGCACATTGATAGAGGGTATGGCAACCTTGAGCGTCGAGGACTGCCTGGCATCATTTGCACATAAAACCAACGAATGTGTTGATTTCAGTCTGTAGAGCATTATTGTATTTATTTATTTTATTTCTTTGGGTTTATTGTCGCACCGACACAATTTTAGGTCATATGGCGACTTTCCAGCTTTAATGGTGGAGGAAGACCCCAGGTGCCCCTCCGTGCACTATTTCATCACGAGCGGGCACCTGGGTAGAACCACCGACCTTCCGTAAGCCAGCTGGATGGCGAACATTATTGTAGGCTACTCCTGAAGGTCATATGAGGTTCTAGGTCATCTGTATATAGATTAGTTTGTAGGTCTTCCTTAAGCTTTGTTGAGTGTTAGTGTAAACTATTTTAAGTCATTGAGCCAAACGGTAAAATCTGTTTCGTACGGACGGAGAGAGACCACGGACATTTCAGATGCTTGTACCCGGGGATAGAATGTTCTTACATTAGGAATTAATATGATTTTGCATGCATAACATACATTTAAACATGCATTTAAAAATATCTAACTGTCGACAATTGAAAAATTAGAGTAAGGTAGATACTTCTGAAGAACATTTGAAATAAAAAAATCGTTGCATTATGTTACTTTTATTAACCAAATGTCTTTAATGACCATTCATAGACCTGATAGCGACTCTTTTGATTTTATAATTGAGTGACAGCATGTAAATCGTAACTATTTTTTTTCCAAACCATTCTTAAATGTGGATCATTTCTTGGCATCATAGCTGAACTCGAATATAAAACTTAACAGAATGTTGATGTTTAAAGTGTTATTTATTTATACGCAAATCGTTTGAAAACGTCTTGTTACTATTGAGGTATACAGCCATATTGACAATCGTTAATACAAAGTGGAAAATGTAAATGAGGTAATGCGATACCTCCTATTGATCTTCAAATTTTTATATATCGTTCACTATGAATGATTGGGTTTAAATGTACAAAGATAATGATAGAGATATTGATCAGACTTTACATGCAAATCTATTCATACAACATAAATCTAAGTTTAAGCAATTATGTTAATGTTAAACAGAATTAAGCTTAATCCGGTACTAGCAAGCATATAGCATAACCTTGTATGCAACTGGGATGTTGAGTGTTGCTAGACGTTGTCATATTTATATGAAAATAATTGAAGTTCTAAATTGATACTTGGATTTGAGAGTTAAATCGACTTAAACTCCATTGTTTATTTTAGCAAACACTGGTATATGAATTTATTAGTCATTTTAAGATACTTCGTAGTAGAAACAATTGTCTAGTGATTAGCAAAATAATATTTTTATCTCTTGGTCATGAGCTCTAAGCGAAACCACATTTTAAATTACAGAGGAGCGGGAGGGATGTGGTGTTTCCGTGCAAAATGGTTAGATTCAATGGACTTCGCGAATAACTACCCCTCATCGATGTGGGTTAGGCTTCGCTCAATCCGGGCGTTGAATTCATTAAGTGAAGACGCTGGTTTTATCCAGGTGCCCGCCGAATAAATAATCTACGGTGGACATATGGGCTTTACCTCCGCAATCAAGCCAGAAAGTCGCCACCTAAATTGTGTTATTGCAGATTAAATCAAACAAAAATAGATAAGTAAATAAATTGCCGGAACTGGCTTCAGTAAATAAAATACACGTGGATAGTATTACCTTGCAAAACTCTAAAAAAAATTGAAAATAGAAACATATTTTGAGTACTAGACACGTCCCAGCCGACGTAATAGGTACCAGAACTGGCTGCTCAAGAACTTTTTATCGTAAATTTACAAGCACATCTTTATCCCCCCCCCCCCCCCCCCCCCCCCCCCCCCCCCCCCCCCCCCCCCCCCCCCCCCCCCCCCCCCCCCCCCCCCCCCCCCCCCCCCCCCCCCCCCCCCCCCCCCGCCCCCCCCCCCCCCCCCCCCCCCCCCCCCCCCCCCCCCCCCCCCCCCCCCCCCCCCCCCCCCCCCCCCCCCCCCCCCCCCCCCCCCCCCCCCCCCCCCCCCCCCCCCCCCCCCCCCCCCCCCCCCCCCCCCCCCCCCCCCCCCCCCCCCCCCCCCCCCCCCCCCCCCCCCCCCCCCCCCCCCCCCCCCCACCTCCCCCCCCCCCCCCCCCCCTCCCCCTCCCCCCCCTCACCTCCCCCCCCCCCCCCCCTCCCCCCCCCCCCCCCCCCCCCCCCCCCCCCCACCCCCCCCCCCCCGGTTCTTTAGTTAGTGACATGAGATATTGTTGTTGTTTTCCTAACCGCTTTAAGAATATTAATCATACATTGATCCAGAGTTCAAAAACAAACATACAAGTAGTTTCTTCTGCTGTGATTAGCACCTGGTGAGCTAGTGAAATACAAGTGCAATTACCACGACAGCCTTATGCCACCCACGGCAATTTGACAGAAGACAACGTGTCTAAAATACAGCCCTACTCGATCACATTTCCTTTTCCTTACATTGTTGATTCATGAGTTCTGTCTTATGGTGAATGTACATATAATACGGGAGTTATGTCTTGATTACAGGTATTTTCTTACCATACTTGTCAATCGATTCAATTTAGTTACCAATTGTCAAAGTTTCCGAGGTTGAAATTACATTATATGACAATGTCTTTATTTGAATGCTATAATTAGGTGATGAAAAGAACAGAAAAACAGGAATAACATTGCATTACATTCATTTTCTCTGTGGATATCTCAACCATTACTCATGTGTCGCATCCATTATGATATTCGGAGCCACGTTCAAGAAAAAAAATATTTATATTATATTTTTTGTTGGGGTTGGGGGAGGGGTTAGGGGTACATTTCATGGAGTCAAAATATTGTTCATGAGATTAAATCCACGGAAGGCTGGAGTTGCCAAGAACAAAGGAAACATATTGCCCCCCGTTCTGGGATGGTACATGAGAAAGGCCATACGTTTTCCAAGTAGCTCACACTATGGCTTTTCAGGAAAGGACTGTCGATAAAATTCTGACGACTGTTTGATTATGAAAAGAAGAAGCCTTTTGAGGGTCCCTGTAAAGTCCAATCGGTCAGACTGCGCAAAAAGAAAATGCTGAAAAAAACATACAAAAATGGTAACACAAAAATCAAATACTTAGATGTCTTTAGAACATTTCTGTTGCTCACTGGAGAAGAAACATAGTTTGATCCTAAAAAGAAAATAAAAGCACTAAACAACAAACAAGAAATAACAAAGGTCGTGGTGGGTGTTATTATATGTCAAACTCGTTAAAATATTTTCTGGTTGACAATATCAAATAACACCCTCCCTGCAATGTGATATTTCTATAATAACTTGTACAGGAATCGAAAGAAGGGCCACAATATATATTTGATCAATAATGATAAGGTATTATAAGTTTCATGATTACCCTAAGCTTGACAGAATAACGGCAGTATCAAGTATCACGATAATTTGTCTTTGTCAAGATCAGTGTGAAATCGTATCTTTTTAATACATTTTTAATTTAATGCATGAAGAGGATTAAATTTTCTCCCAACTTCAGATCAAGAAAGATGCAGAGCGGATATGAAAAAATATCAAATTTAACAGCCACCAGGATGTCGTGCAAAACCAGAAATTTTGGCAAACTTCACTACCATTCTAAGTGACTTAGAAACTTCTGCTTTAGTTTAAGATGGTGTTAGGGGCAAGGGCAATACATGATATAGTTTTGCATTGTTTTAATTCCTTATGTACCAAAATGATGATTAAAAAAACTTTTGTCAATTGGATTTTTCACAAAATCCATCGGATATATCCTTCGACTACCGCTGATCGTACACCGATGCATACTGAGAAGCCAAATGCCAGACTGATATTTTTGGGTTCTCCGTTACCGAAATGTTTTGCAGAAGGGATACCGAAGACGACTAAATACGTACCAGAAAAATGGGATACTCATTTCCATAGCGTAAATGCAGATGTAGGAAAAATTGTATATTTCGCAAATTGAAATTAGCAGGAATTAACAAAAAATACTACCATTTTATGCTGCGAGTATTTTTTATGTAAAACGGTTGCTACATATGGTAGTTAATGTCCATTGTGTGGTTATTGGATAACTACATGTGGCACAACGTACAGTTTCTTGTTTCAGGCAATGTCTACTATGGTATATATTGCAGATAAAACAAACGTTATGTTATTTATAAAAGTCACATATTTAAACGGCACGGCATCACTGGGCAGTACATGCATTTTGTGGGAATATGTATTAAGACACTGCTGGCACTCCCTTATAGTTTAACATGACCTGCATTAAACTACTGTGGTAATCGAGGGATAAATAATGCCTACAGGTAAGCACTGCCTTAAATTCAAGTTTTTAACAAAAGTCTCCTTAGGTTAGTAACAGGACGAGTAAACACTACGCTGCGTACTACATTGGAAATTCGATTCTTCTTGCAACGTCTACTATGTTATAATTTGAGAGTGGTTTGGTTGCTGTACCATTCATCCCTATGCCAGCCACTCCCCCTCCCCATCCGTCGAACAAGGCACATATGCATCCCCACTCCTAACCTAGATCCTCACTCCCTGTAATTACTATTATACTCTTTCTCCAGGAATCATAGTGCTTAAGAATTCCATTCCAGACAACTTTGCAAGACCCACCCTGAACCAGTTTAGGCATGGTGTAACCAAACTTGCACACAATGATTAACAGATAGACTGGTTCTTTAATGCTTTATCTGTAAGCCCTTCTGTTTTGAACACTATCAACTGTTTTCATGGCTGTGCAATACACATGTAAGTACTTTATTCTACTGTAATTCTACTTTTAAAATATTGTACAGGGCGCAGCTGCACGTAGCACTCGTAAAGAGGAGTGATGCAGTATAAAAAGATAATAGATAAAACATTTAGTTAATAGCATTGATTAAAGAGAAGCTTTAAAATATTCGTTTTAGCAGATGCAGTTCTGCATATCTTGGGAGTTTAAAGTTTATATTAGAGGAAAAAAAGAAGTAGAATAACGAGTAAGGTTGTTGAACGTCTGGTTGAACGTATAGTGTCTGCTAGACACATTCTACACATCCAATGCCCTTGCCAGCTCAATCACATCTTGTGGTCTTTTATAAGGCGAACATTTTGCCGTTGATGAAAACCACAGAAATTAGTCCGAAAAGGATGTGTCGGCAGAATAATGTAATACATGTAATACATTATAATTTCTGGTTTCGGTATACAATGAACAAAGGCAGCATATGACACGTTAAAGAAAGATGGAAACATGGTAGATAGAGTAGGGAAGGTTGAAACGTTCAGAATTAGGAAACCCAAAACCCAACGCAGGTTGTTGTACCATTGACCGAGAGTTTTCAGATCTCACACGAAATTACTTTCACTGTAAGGGCGACAATGCTTGTCATTTTGCAGTATGAAGGACTAAAGGACCGCCGGTGGTCTCCGAACCCAACGTCATATTGGTTGTAAAGCAGTATTAAAAGCAATTACAAGATATAACAATACTCTTCTTATTAAAAAAGTTATATTGATCTAATACGTAGTTTACAGAGTATAGTATTATGAGTCATTGCTATGTTACGTGAACGTAGTTTCTTGTATCCTATATATAAATGGGTCTGAGTCAAGAAGTCGCTACAAATCAAAAAAATGTACTCAAATTAGCGCTCTGTGTCAAATTTCACGAAATATTGACGCTGTCAGAGAGGAAAAAAGTATGTTATTGTATTATCTAATTCGAATGCTCTCTAACAGGTTATCTCTTAGTACAGGATAAAATGTTTCGAGAAATCAGCGCTTAAGTACAAAAGCAGTGCCAGAGAAGTTGTGCAATAACGTAGTGAAAAATCAAAATGCTGGCTACATTAAAATATTTGTCATCTATTTTCAGGGTTAATCCCCGTGATCTTTCTAAAACTTTTAAATAATAACTTTCAGGGAATGCTTTCTTTCGTATCAGGTCAGAATGGGATTGCGCTAACTAAAGAACAGTCCATACAGACTCCAACCCGAAAAGTCCGTAAACTTATGCAACAAGGCATAAATTGGAAACTCAGAAAATCGAGTAGTATATATATAACATTGGCAAACACTAAATGTGTAATTTGATACGTTTTTTATTATTGCTCATTATAAACTACATTTTAATAACGACATTACATTTCCGTTAGATTTAGCTGCAAAACGTTGCAAAAAAAAAAAGCACCCAGAGGTAAATATAAAATAGAACACCCCGTAAAATGCCAACCAAATTATGTGGAAATCGACGAAGAAGAAATGACTGTCTGGACTAGAGGACAACTAAGCACAAACTGGAGAAAAGAAAGAAACAACAGTGTCGAAAGACTAGTGACAAAACATTACATGGGTATAAACATTTTTACTATGTGTCGTGTATATGTAACGTTATGTTTTTAGTACAATGAGACAGTTTGATTGATCATCTTTTGACCCTAATTAAATTTCACATGCAATATACTTTTCTAATATGAGCTGTTCAAGGAAAAGGTGTTCGGAGTTAAGTTTTGATATTCCAGAACAATCATGTTTCATAAAGTTTGGTTTATTGTGAATTTTGATACATTGTAATATGGTAAGAAATACTAATCATACAACGGGCATAGTAAAATAGACACATAACTAACTTAAAACAGTTTTACCCGATGACATGTTTTTCACAGTAAATTTTGGACATTTATCTTTCTATGCGTCATTAACAATTGTTCATTACCCTACCCCCACCCCCTTGCTGTAGACGGCAGCGATTCAAAAAATACTGTATATATAGGATTACGCTTATCGTCGTAAGTTGTTGGACAAAATTGTTTCATTCTTACTCAGTTAAAAGGACTACAGTACAAATTAACAAACAACAGAAATTATTTCAGGCACTTTTGTGTAACATTACGTATGCTCTAGGTTAACTTTGCGATGATTTGTAAGTCAGGTTAATGCATCCTCATCTGTTATAGCTTTTACAACGTGATTCATTAATATATATATATTTTTCATTTCTCTGTCAAAGTTGTTGTTGCTTTGAATGTTTTACTTTAAGTTCCTACCTGTTTCTTCCGGATCGGAGTATGTAGACTGTAATTTAGTCCAACATACGCTGTTCAGGTTGGTGTAGGAGTGATAATGATTCTTCTTCACTCATACCGTTCATAGGAGATGGTCTTCTGTAGTGATTTTCATTCAGTTTTAATTTTATTATTATATCTTATTATTTTCTGTTATAAAAGTTGTGTTCCATTTTATTGTAGTCACCTACAGTTATGTCAGTGGATGGACCATGTAAACGCGTGAACGATACGTTATAAGGTATTTAAATATATTCAGATTCATATTTTGGTTTATGGTGTATACGATGCAAGTGCAAAACAACATAAAAATGTCGACTGACACGTGTAAACTTATAATAGTAGCCAAAAGTGCCTTTTTCTAGTTGTTAGCCTTACTGGAGTTTAAAAGATTTTAAAATAACTGAAATTATTAATAGCATTATATCTAAATAGAGCGTATCCCAGTTGTCGACTGTATCGTGATACTTTTCTTAAAGTCCCATTAAGGTATCAATTGTTTAATCATATTAATGAAGGAATTGTATCTCGTTTCAACCGAAAGACACATTCATGTACGGTTTTGGAATCCATTTTAGAGTCTGTTTTTGTTTGAATTACGGCCATTTTCAACATTATTCAGTTATATCAGACAGCCGTTCAACTACCAACGTTCCTGGGAAAGACCAGTACTAGACGCCAAAGTCCGTTAGCAACTGCCTATTCTCACATAAAAAATCATAGTCAGTAGCACAGCTCGAACCTCGACCCTCCGTCAGTGAGAGAATTCAGAGATTACAATTGACGAATGTTCTCTAAATACGGACCCGATATAAATTCATATAATAAGTATACAAAGGCACATGTTAAATACTGAATACTGTTACCATTTATTATTGAAAGCAGTAGTTCACTCCCGGAGTTACTATTATTTTTCTATACAATCAATATAGCTGTTCTTCTCCTTCCCTTACTCATTGCCGGAGAGAAGTATCTAGACTAGTCGTGTCTTCCCCCGATTTATAAAAGGACGAAGATCAACCAACAACGATATTGTACATCTCCCCATGATTTTCCGACGAAGCATCTAAACTATGCTTGTTTTATTTAACCCTAACTAGACCGCGTAAAATATAACAGTTCACTCTAGTAAAAGTGAACAAAATTTAGCGACGGTGGTATTAAACGCTCACAGATATTTACAATTTGGTATTCAAAAAACTGTTATGAATAAATTTCGACGGTACATGTATAAATAAAGCAAAGGCCGACGGTGATGGTCAATATAATACGCATTCGTGTTCTTGACGGACACATGCATTCTGATGAAACATTCATGAAAACGTGTAAGTTAAGTAATTTCATTCCACAGTCCAATAACCATCACCACATCCACCCCGCCATCACAAACATCCACCACCTCCACCACAGCACCGCTCCATCCACCCCCCCACCACCACACCTATCATCACCACATCCACTTCATGATCACATCCACTTCACCACATCAGCCCCCAATACCACCACAACCATACCACAGCCATTCCATCACACCACCACACTCCATCCACCACCCCACCATTCCATTACCGATCACACTTCCATCACCACACACCTTTACCTTAACCACCACCCTCCCACCTCCTCTTTCACCATTCGAACCATGCCACCTCCACTACCACCATCACTACTACCCTTGCACCACACCACCACCACATCCTCTCCACTACCGCCACTTCTGTAAAATCACCACAAGCACCACAACCACTACATTCGTACTACCACCTCCAGTTCCACCAACAACAAAGTCTGTCTGAAAGCGTAGAATGTCTAACAAATTGAAGAAGGTAAAACAGCGTTCTTTTGCTGAAAATCATTTAACGTCTGTAACAAAATGAATAAGTGTCCTGATGCTGCAGTTATTTTCCAGGCGCGACGCCATTCAGCTAATCAATTAGTAAGCATAAGAGCGACGACGATACTGTGAATTATTCGCTATCATTACAAATATCGAACACTTCAAAAGAGATGACGTTTCAACATCCATTTTCGAGGGTCTGTTAAAGACCTAGTGGTAGCAGAAAACGGAGGGACCAGAAAATGCTCTTATTCAAATCTTGAGACCTCAGCCTCACGTATCGTGTGGGGTAAGGCATGCAACCTGGTCGATGAAACTGCAGCGCGAAATTCTAGGGTGAATTTGTACACGATATAGGGACTTTACTTACACGATCCCCAATCATATAGATGGACAATCGAAGGAACTGCTGGTCTTTGACGACTAATGACGAAGCTAAATGCGATCAAAGAATCATGACCTCTTTCTAAGACGTCACCACGAAAACAATCCGTCGTAACTCTAATTGGACATTGGTCCCTCAAGGTAAAGCTTGTAGAGATTATCGCTTTGAATAGCAGTATCTGGGGTTATTTATATCCGATGACATACAGTAAAGTAGCCACCGTGACTGAGGAGAATTTATCCTTCCTCAAGTAACGGATTATGAAACGGCTTTAACAAGCGACATGTAGAACCCACAGGGTAATTACCTAAAATTGAGTACACCTGAACCACACCGTTTACGCGCCATGATATTTGTAAGGCAAAACTAACCATGATACGCGAAATTCAGCTCACACTTTATAACGATAGATATTCATCGATGCGCGTATAGTTCCGTAGCTGTTGATTAGCTTTGTGTCCAAAACTTAGCAATAGTTCCCCGATGACGTGTCGTAATGCCATTGTGATGTTGCTTAAATATCTACACTAGCCGCATTACTTATTTTTGGACACGGCATCTGATTTTGACTTCCTCTTTGTTATTATGAGGCCTATTGTTGCCCCTCTTTGGTGAACACCACTACCCCTTGTGCAAGCACTCCTATATCGCGCAGCAAAGACCCGTAACCCAAGGCATAGTTCAGGATTCGCCGTCGAAAGTGCATAATTGTCGGAACTATGCAGCGCACTCGCGCCAAACAAAAAATGTATGTAATGACATTGTAGGTCGTGGCATCCATATTTTACCTTAAAAGTGATGGTGTTTATTGGAAGAGTAGGAGTAGGAAGAGATTCGAATCAAATAATTGGAACAGCCAATTTGAAAGTAAACATTTCGTCAAGGAATGAGCAGCCGACTTCTATGTCAATAAAATTCCAGAAAATCTAGTAGATCTATCTCCTTCAAGTCAAATGTGAACTTCTAAAAATGTTGAATACTTTTTGTGTCACATCCCGAATTCCGGTAGTAAGACAAGAGTTAGAACCATGATAGTCAGATTGTACATAAAGGAGTCTAAATATTTGTGTAGCATGTACCTCAAAATGTAGTGCCAAGAGCATTGGAAACCCACAAAGAATTAAAACCAGCATACGAAGTGTGCACCAGTGTTTTGATTTCGGTTTCATCAGTAAAACAGATTTATGTTTCCTTGACGTGGTCAAATATATACGTAAATGGCATGTTGAAAGCTTGTGTAGCACGTATCTCAAAGGAGTTGACCTAGAGGCAAGCAACCTTAAAAAGAGCATTATTCCGCATGCCGAGGAAGAAAAATGGTTAAGAAACTGATAAGAACATGGTTGCAATTTGTTTTGTAAGACAAAAAAAATGATTCATAATTTTTTACATGGGTGGGGTGGTAATGAATGAAAAAACATTGTGGGTGGAGGTAGTGAATATTTTTCAATTTTTCTTGAAAAATTACAGATGTTTAAAAGCACTGGTATTGGCAATAGGGCTGGTTAAAACGACCTCGGGGGTGGGGGTGCGTGCGGTCAGGCTGTTGTTACAATAAGGCGTAAATATTATAATGTTAATTTATGATATTGTTGTTATAAATATTATTTTTTATTATTAGGGTACATAATATGCAATCAATGTTTGTTATTCATACAATCGCGTGTGTTCAAATGGTTAATTGTTAAGCGCCTTTGAACGTTATTACATTCTGAAAAGGGCGTCAACAAATCGGGTATAATAATATAATAAAAAAAACAGACGAGTATATCATTTTTTTCGCGTTTAGATTATATTTCTAGTTCATGCCTTACAGTAAGATAAATTTGGTAAAATTCTATCCGCTTAGAGTGTTCGTATCCTCTAAGAAAATATTCGGGGCTTTTCTCAGTTTCAATACATTCGCACATCTGTCAAAGTAATGTTTCGGAGTTACGTACATCTATATTTTGACATTTCTATACATAGTTATAGTTGTTCAATTTGGGTGCATCAAAACAGTAACATCAGAGTGAAATTTAATAAAATTAGTTGTTTGCAGGAGTTTTATTCGACATGTATGTATTGTTCTCAGACCAAATACAGATTTCGTTGTTTTAATAAACTTGAATGTTTGAAAAAGAAGCACGGTTTCCTATTCATTTTTATTTTTGATTTTAGTGTCATACATAAATCTATAAATATGACAAAGGTACAAAAAATTCTGTCCTGCTATAAATAATTGTGAAAAACATCTTTAAGGGAACTACCAGGTAATGTAGAAACAGGTTGCGATCAAATAGAGCGATCACGCCTGACATATTAGGATAAGCGTTTTCCAGGATCTCTTAGACGATCCATTAAAAAATTTAAAGCTAAAGTAACGCTACTAACGGCACAAGGGACTTCTTTCCAAGAAGTTACCGATCACCGCTATTGAAGTGCTTGCCTCAGAAAGAAACTCTTGACTTTTAGAGCTACAAACAGTCCCTAGCAGCACAGAGTTACAGTCGGCTAAGAAAATTGAAGTTACCAGACGACGTCAAAAATCTTTTACACTAGAAAAGCCTATTTGTGATTTGGGCCCTTTCAAGAAAGCAAAGAAATATTCCCGGGGGGTAAAGATAGAGGATCGGAGAGAAATAAACCTTGTAAGAATACGCCTCGCTTTAATTTTTTCAAAACGTAAAATGGGCTCCAAAGGTGAACGAAAAAAAAACAAAAAAAATGGGTTACGAGTCCCGGAATCGGGAAAAGGGGTACAGTTTTTTTAAAGACTGTGAGACGGGCCGTACTCCTGTTTATAAAGGCCTTCATTGGGAGGGCGCAGTTCTAAAAAACAGGAACAAGAAAGGAAGGAGAAAAATTCCCGTAGTAAAACTAGGACCCCCGTACCCAACGGTCGATATCTTTGGGTTTGGACAAAGAGGGCCCAAAAAAAAGCAAGCGATCAAAAGCGAAAAGGTCCAAACTTGTGCTCGTTTGGGGTCTTTCCCAAAACGTAAAAATATACGAAAGCGTGCAAAGTATGGAATTGGAACCCCGATATTTTAAAAAATGAATAACTACGAGTGGGAAAAATGTTAAAAGAGAAACCGTAAAATTGGCTGCGGAAAACTGCAAATACGTAGGGGACAAACGTAATTTCAAATACGGGACACGACCAGGGATGGGAAAACCCTTGGGAGCTTTTATTTTTAAGAGAGGACCGTACAAATTTTTTTGATTACGGGGGAAAAAAAACCGGGAACAAATTTCATTTTGACCGAGCGTAAATAAGCCTTTTTTGCCCTGCAGCGGATGCGGTTACATATTCAGACCCCTGCGGGTTTTATTGTGTTTCTAATCAAAAACGTTGTTCCCGACGAAAAAGAGGAATTGTAAATCCGTTTGATGTAGGTTTAAAAGCGCAATGATGCTTTATTTTTTCTTTTTTTAGTTCATTTATTTTTGCATGTATTGTTATTAAGTAGGCAATAAAAAAATTTTAAAAAAAAATAAATAAACCTTGGATTTAAACCCTACTTTGATTGAATAAAATTTAAACAGAAGCCTGGGGGGTGGTGGGTAAAAATAAAAATTAAAAATTTTTTTTTTTATTCTTAACGAGTTTTTACAAACGATTCATGCTTTTCCAAAAGCGTCTGTGTGTTAATGAACGATATGTACAAATTTGTTTAATTGTTACCAGTTTTATGAATATGGTTTACACAAAAAAACTGTACATCTCGTAAATATTTCGGGCCTTTGGTTCCGATTTTGTTACACGTCATTTGGAATTGGTTCAAGCTTTTTTCACCGCTTAAGTTTTTTTCCGGAGTTTTTTACTCAACATTTTTGGGCATTAGATCCATGTAGGGTAATTTAATCTAACTGAATTTGTTTTAGTTATTCCTTGTAAACAAGTACACCCCCTTTGCTTCCGAAAGTCGCATAAGCACTCTTACATTCCAAATTATATCCGTCTGCAAAAATTCCCATGTCTATTTAAAGCATCGCCGGTGTGGATGATGGGAAAAGTTACATTTTAAAACCGTCCTGTTTTTTTGTGAAAAATTCTACAAAAGGGTACTGGAATCCCCCGATGCACTTTTTGAAAGGCTTTATTAATCGATACTTTGTGAGTCGGGGTACCTTCATTTTATTTTCCCCAGGAAGATTAACCCTTTTCTCGTACATTTTTGTGCTATTTCCCTGATTTGAGTTTAAATGATATTTTGTCTTGAAAAGGGTTTTTAAATCTTTTCACGGGGATTAATTTTGTAAGTAGTCATTTTCCTTTTCCTTTTTTTTCTTTTGATTGGGTCTAAAAAAGGGAGTACGGTTTTTTCCGGTGTACTGCTTTCTTTGACAGGGCTTTTTTTCGTGATCCGATGCCATATTAGAAGGACTACAAAAGTGTTAAGTTAGATGATACATTTTATTAAGGAAAATATAAAAAAAATTAATTTTATAGAAGGCGCTGTTTTAAAGGGGCCCTTTTTCGTAAATTTTTAACACAAGGTAATTTTGGTTTTTAATTATTTATATTTACGGGGAAATTTTGTTCAAACAAATCAAGGGAGGCGTACTCTTGCAAATAGTCCTATCTAGCTGACTTGGTTTCCCCTTTTTCTATGTACAGTTTTTTGATAAAAATTCGGTTAAATTTTATTTAGAGAAAAGTCGATAAACCTTCGCCACTTGACAAAATTAAACTCATTTTTTTAAAACTATTCACCCAAAGGGTTTTAAATTTTAATATTTGAGGGATTAAGTATGACATAAATCTTAGTAAATATGGTAACTTATTATTAAATATCAATCCTTTTAACGAAAAGAATCATTTTAATCCTCATTTTAACTCGTGATTGATCGAATTTATAATTTGTCACGCACAATATAGCGTCCCAACATACTGAAAACCGTTATTGATTCTGTATTAGTGTTGTTTTTTATGATTTCATTCCTATACAATTGTTACATTAAACCGAACATGTAAAGTCATTAATTATAATGTTTATCTCCGAACTGAAATGGATCCTTATCCATATGACTTAATTATCACAAAAATGTCGGATTAAAATTATTCACTTGTCGGTAGAATGAGTCTAAATGACACATTTCGGCCGTAAATTACGGTCTTGTTGAGATAAAATATCACAAAGTACAAAATATCCAATCTGCCTCATTACTGCAGTTAATTACACCCTAGTACAGTCTACGGATTATTCGTTATCATAGATAATAAAAACAAGGAATAACTAACTAAATTACGATGTATGAAGGACCGTGTTAAACAAAATTATCGCGTTATTTTTGACAGACGTGACAGATAAATGAACTGAACGAAATCAAATAAATTTCCTTAAAATGCTTGTCAATAAGACGTTTTACTGTTTTTTGCTACTCTTATCTTTTAAATGAAATATGGACTGAGATAATTAAATTAATCCTGTATTTTATATAATCTATGTGTCAGTCGGAACAAAATGGTTCTCCAAAAATTATTTAGTTTCGCAAACTGACTTCATTAACACTCGAATCAAATAAATACAACATTATAATTTCGGACTATATCGGTATACTGTTATCTAAATTTAGCTTATCATTCAGTCGAACGTTCGAAATTCAATTATTGTCATACATAGTTAATAATTCGTGGGGTCTTTTAATTAGAATTATTGACACAGCGCGCGTAAATTGCTTAAATAGCTTAAATTCTCTTGAAGGTAGCGTGCTATAAAATTCCATTAGATCAATTTAAAGTACTTATGATGAAAAAAGCCGACCACTTTCAAAAGGATAAAGTTCGTTTAATTACCCTTAGCTTTAAAAGTACCTTAACTGGTATACAATAAGTTAATAACGTTACATTTATAATAGATTGTAAACACTTTCTTCTATTATAACTTTAGGCAGAGTAATAACCTGTTCAGTATTCGTATTGAATTTTCGTTTGGGTTCAATTTTTATTAGCGCATGCTAACTCTTTGGTCAAATAGCCCTAAATGATAAATCTGTAGGTTTAAAATTGTTTCACCAGAGGGAGTTATGACCCGAAAGATTATTTCGCTAAAATCAATTAAATGACTAATTTGCTAAAATGAAACGATTTGTCATTAATAACAAGTGAGATCAAATCGATATAGCAACATCTGATGAACGTTTAGTATTCAATTGGAAACCTTTAATGGACATTGCCAGGTGCTTCACTGAACATATCTTCCAGGATATTAACTTTCCAGAAAATGCTCCTACGTAGAGGTTCGCAAATGCTGTCATTTTTTCACGTTGTGAAAGTAGTAGCTTGGCTAACTTCCTTTATTTTGGGCTTGAGGAGACATTAAACACATCGTAATCCCATGAGTAGCTGTTTATGCTACTATTCATGTTATCACACTACTGTACCTTTCACCGTAGTCGCCATGATTACGCGTGGAAAGCCGTAATGAGGCACCTGTGGATGTCCGACAATTGCATGAGAAAGAATCAATCAAAATAATAAAACTATTATTTTTGTAGAAATGGACAGCAATGCAGACTCAAAACAGGTATGATGATATGTTGTATCACTTTTTTATTTCGTTAATACCATCTATGATACTTATCCCTTTTTATGCGTTAAGGTATTGGACCCGTAATAGTAATGTTTAAACAATGGCATTTGCTCGGTATATTCTTAAAGTTGACCATGTTTTGCACTGCGTTGCAAATTTTAAACAACTTTTACCGTGCCGTTTTTTGTAAATCTTGTATAATTTATGATATTTCCTCAAGCTCAAGTAGAGACAAATTTCAATGTGAAGGCCACTATCTAAAACGTTTGCAGAGAATTCATTACAGCATTAATTTTGATAAAAGAAACATCAAACTTGTGTTAAACAATTATAAATCAGAAAATAAAACTGTAAATATCTTTTTTTTTCTAGGGTTCCTCAAGTAAACAGATTTAATGAGACATAATTCTAACTCCAACATTGAAAAAATAAGATCGAATCATGTGGGTCTGTATTGAATTTTGCTCACTTAATTAAAAAATAACCTTGAGGCAGAAGTAAAACCTACCTGCATTTCTTCCACAATATGTAATCTAAAGAATGAAGGTAAATTCACTTTGAACAGCAAGAAATCGCTTATAAAATGAAATTTTTCCACATCCATAATAAGTTTTGAAAAAAAAAAAAACTTACTAGAAAAGGGAAAATATGGTGAAAATATTTGGTCCCAGTGGGGCTTGAACCCTAAGCCCCCCTGAAAATTGCAGTAAAATTAGGTTTATGGTACGAATTGAATACTCTACAAAAAGGAGGTACTCTATTACAGGTCCAATACCTTAAATCATGGAGGAATATAATTTTATTTACAAATTAATGGTTTAAAATTTAAACTTAAGAAATATATTGTAATTAAAACAGTTAACATAATTATATTGTCATTGTTATACAATTAATCATTATATTCATGTCATATTTCCAATATCTCAGTTATAGAACAAACACATAAGTTAACAGATAACGGAAAGGTAAATGGTAACGGCAACAAAACCTCGGCGTATGAAGCAACAACATTAGGTATCGATGTACTCACTTTTCAGCATGTTTTATGTAATTTAATTACTATTACCTGCGTAACAAGTTCTGCGTATCGAGGGCTGACCGGGAAACTATTGTATCTGACATTTTGACCAAAAATGGTTTTATTGCATTTTCTTAAGCCTTTTATTGTCATACATCTACTGCAAAAATATTATAAAAACTTTCCAATAATTTCTTGTTCTTTTTTTAATAATGTGAAAATACTGTATCTGCAACCATCAACTTCTTAAAAGTTCTTTGACCGGGAAACTATTGTATCTGCCTCCTAAGCACATACAATAGTTTCCTGGTAACTTTTCCTGTTACAGTCTCAATTTGAAAAAACATTATTTGTGACATTATGGTCTGTAATTTAAACACCAGACAAGGAGAAAACGTGTTACTGTTGTTCAGGTTTTATGTGAATATTAAAGAACTAAAATAAATAATAGTTTACATTAACATTTTCACATAATGTGATACAGATACAATAGTTTCACGGTAACTGCAAACACACTGGTTATGAAATAAAATGTTGTATGTGCAAACTTGTATGGGGGTGTCAGGTCTTGATTTACATAGAACAAGTGAATCCTTCATGCAAACAGTGAAGTCCCTAATCATACATCACATTCTGTTGCGTCTGAGGTTGGTCTTCAGCGTTTGCCAAAGTCCTCATTCGCAGATTGCTAGGCATGAATTGTTTAAACAAAACCTGTCCAGAAATGTTTGTGAGGTGACCCTCTACCAAGATCTTAAAATCACTTCTTTTACATACACTTATGTAGGAAAAGATTTGAAAATATTATCTAGTCTAAAACCAAGAAGCCAAGAGCTTTAATATACATTTGGTAAATTGGTATCACTGAGGTGGGCGTTTCACGACTCTGTGGATCCTCATGTTATTTTTATTGTTGGAAAATTGTTACTATTTTTTCAGAAAGAACTCGGCTTGTAAGCTTCAAAGCCAGTTTCCCCCTAAAAAATCAATGCTGAATACTATTACATAATTGAGCCATGTCATGCAAAAAAGTGTCTTCATGACTGAGTAAATTTCTGTCAAGACTTACTGTAGATCCAGGCTTTTCTGTGCTTTCAGGTTGTTGAAATAGGATCAGAAAATTGCTTCTTGAAAACGTTTAATAGGTCTTCTGTTACTTAGCAAACACTGTGGGCCCTGATCAGACTGATCTGGGCCCACTGTTTGCAAAGTCCTGAAGATTACCAAAGGCAGTTGTTAGTGTGACGTGGCTCTATTATAACCATGTTAATTCATACAGTCATGGCTTACACTTTAATGGCTATGGACTTAATTTTGTACATACTTTTATGAAAATATAGAAGACGGAGTTAGCCATGTGTCATTCTTTTATGTGACATAATGGCTTATCTTGTTGCTTTTTCTTGTCCTTTACTTTTGAAAATGGCAGCATGACTAAATTAGGTCAATGATGCATTACCTTAGTTTCCTTTGTGACTCCTCTCGGATTATGCTGTTCTGTCACATGGGAGGGTTGTATGCTTCGGAGAGGGTAAGGACATGCCAAAATGCCTAAGTTTTTATTCATTTATCGCACATGCGTGTGGTCATGTGCTTGCTTTCTGGCTTTTCATTTTGCTGTCTGTCATTTTTGAAATTTTAGCCTCAAATATTGATAAAGGTGATTAAGTTATTGTAATAAACTGAAGTTCTGTTAAAAACATTTTGTCGATTTTGTCCTTTTTTATTTGTACTATAACGATTTAAATTTTTGAGTGTATATGAATACCTTTGTCCAAAAAAGAAAAAGAGACAGTGTCATGTAGAAATCTCTGTTTTCAGCAATTTTTTAAAATGATTCTTGATAATATTCTGTCTTTACCAAAGTTTCACTATACTACTGTAGCTGGAACACAGGTGATACAGAGAACAAAATCACATATTAAATTGTTCACATTAAGGTAAATTAGGCCTTAAATTGTTTTTGTTTTCGGTAGCATGCACAAAATAAATTAGGGTAGGTAGGTTGGAAAATGTTTTTTGTTTGTTTAAAATTATTGAGACTTTTCAGAAATTATTTTTATGTCAAGAAATGAATACAAATAAGGAGGTTATGTCTTTAGAGCACCAATAAGTTCCTTTCTAACATCAATGACAATGTTTAAAGCATAAAAAGTGCAGTTCTGCAATTTTTTTATTAAAAATTTGAAAAAAAAATTCGCTAAGGCCATAAAAACATTAAAATTTTAGGGTCGGGCCAACCATTTTGGGTAGGTCGGAATACTGTAAACAAACAATGGAAACAAACAATTTTTTTATGCCTTACACAGTCACTTCAAAAGCAACAGAACTCTGTAACCATGCCACTGCACATCAATATTGGCTATAAGTTAAAACACAGAAGTGCTGTACCATTACTGAAATAATGACAGTGGAATTCACGGACTGTCCTGAAAAATTAAATTCTTGTTGAATATTTGGGAGGGGTGAAACCGGTCCAAATTAAACCAACATAGCTGTGCATCTGCACAGTCTGGTCAGGATCCATACTGCTTACTTTCAAACCCTATTGCAATTAGAGAAACTTACAACAGTTAGCAAGCAGTAAAGATCCTGACCAGACTGCACAGATGAGCAGGCTGGTCTGGATCCACACTGGTCATAAATGCTCTATGTTGGTTTTCTCATGCTGCAGCTCATTTCCCCCTTGTATAGCTTCATTTTAGCATAAATTAATTTCTTGATTTCTTGTATGAAATTAATATCCGGATGTAATGAAATGTGTACAATCAAGTATTAATGCATACGCTTGCAAAAAAAAAAAAAATAATAATAATAATAATAATTTAAGGTAATGATAAACATATTTTTATTTTATTTGACCATTATTACTGGCTTAAGGTATTGTTCAGTTTAATTCATTAGCCAATTAATCAATGGAAATACAAAAATATAAATACAGATAAGCGATAATTCAATGAGATAATAATAAAAAATGAAAAAATAATTCAAGTGCAGATAAAATAGTTTCCCGGTCATCAGACAGAAAATACTGTATCTAACACTATTTTAATTGTATATTTGTAATTTATGTTATTTATATGTAAAACACTAATTCTATGCTTAAAGCAATATGAATTTTATAAATAATATTTAATGAATAATGCAGATACAATAGTTTCACGGTAATTTTTTTAAATTCAATAACGTCATTTTGAACGTGAAACTATTGTATCTGACACTTTTTGCTAAATCTTAAAAATAAATTATTTGAGTACATTTTAAAAGCCAACATATTATTTCTTATTTCAGTTGATAATGATTTACTAAGAATGGTAATACTAAGCTGTGTTTTTTAAGAAAATATTCAGTTTTTTCTTTCTCCTGTAAAATTTACAAAAATGCAGATACAATAGTTTCCCGGTCAGCCCTCGGTATGTGTTACTGCAGACGTGAAGCGGTCTTCTCCGCAAGTAAAGAAATGTTTATCAGTCGGAACATAATCATATAAAGTTTGTTATTTTTATAAATTTAATCATTATATTCAAGCGTTGTTTTCAAGTCACATGCATATGATATTTCTAATATTTCAGTTACGGAACAAACATATCAGTTACCACATCATGGACAGGTAGACGGTAGAAGAAACATTGACGCGTCGGATATGGCATCAACACCAGGTACCGATTCACTCAATACATTTCATCATCTTTATGTAATTGAATAACTTTTACGGGCGTAACAAGTTCTGCATACTTGTTAAGTTACTCACTGCAGACATGGAGCTTTCGTCTCCGCATGTCTGGAAGTGATTATCAGTCAGAACATAATAATACAAAGTTTGTCATTGTAATACAATTAATCACTACCGATATATTCAAGAACTGTTTTCAAGTCATGTGTCAATGATATTTTTAATATTTCAGCTACAGAACAAACACATCAGTTGCCACATCATGGACAGGTAAATGGTAAAAGAAACAATAATTCGCCGCTTAAAGCATCAACACCAGGTACCAATGTACTCATTTTTTTCAGCAGGTATTATATAATTAAATTACTTTTAGGTTAGCGTTCTTGTTACCTAATCTACGATCGATGTTACTCACTGCAGACGTGGAGCGGTCTTCTGCGCATGTCCGTATGTAATTATCAGTCAAAACATATGTATGTAAAGTTTGTTATTTTTTATAATTAATCATTATATTCCAGAGTTGATGGAAAAATAATATTTCAATTACAGAACAAACACATCATGGACAGGTAAATGGTAAAAGAAACAATAATTCGCCGCATACAGCATCAACACCAGGTTCCGATTTACTCAATACATTTCAGCATGTATTATGTAATCGAATAACTTTTACGTGCGTAACAAGTTCGGCGTTTTAGTTAGCTAATCTATGATCGATATTAATCATTGAAGACTTGAAGCGGTCCTCTGCGCATGTCTGGTAGTGATAATTAGCCAGAACGCATAACAAAAATACGCAAAATATTGCATTTCCACACGCATTTGGTGTAATATATGTATAACATACAGACTTAAGGTTAGAACAAAGATTACGTACCATGATTTTTATTCATTAAAGATACTTGTTAGTCAAATCGCTTGAACCAAGTATATTATAGAGTCTGCAATTGATCACAAGCGTTCCATATCTTTTTAGACACAAGCATGTGCGAAAATGTTCTAAAGATCCAGAAGAAATGTGTCAGAATGAGAGTAATTTTAACTTACCTTCTCATTAACTGTCGCAGTTTATTTAGACACTATGTTTCCTCATAATTTCAGATTCTGTCTATGTGACTGCATAATTATGAAGAGTTAACCAGGAGCGTTACGGATTTAATACTTACAATCATATTGGTTGTAACAATTTCAGTAAAGCGGAACATATTTTTGTCGCCTGTAATAGAGTATTTTTTTCAGAGTCAATAATGTTTTCTCTTTGCCATATCCTCATACTCTTTTTGCACATATTTGTGTCACTGATGTGTAATAATTACTGTGAAATATGTAAATAAAGGTAAAAAAATCTGAGTAAATTTACGATTTTGCTTTTTTACAAGACAATAGTGTGAAACATTAATACTTGTACTGTTACATCAGTTTGTGTTTGTTTATAAATACACTATATCCTATAAGTGTGTAGCAATTTGTCTGCCTCAAGCTTTAGAAGTTTTTACGGCTTTACCAAAGCAATCTGAGGTATTTTCAGGCAGAAAATTGTGTTTGCATTCACGATAAAATATGCAGAAAAATAAGCACTATTTTGAGCATAACTATTATTGTGGGAGAGTCGTTTCATTTCTGTTGCTAAATACATAATATTATCCCAACACTTATCTTGAATAAAACCAAATCTTCATCAATTCAAATGTGCGGTTGAACTCTGCACGTCGGGAGAATATCTCAGAACTTAGATATCCTATATGTTCATTAATTGCAAACGAGCTTAGGAAATATAACTTTTATTACATTTGTTACACGTTTCCAGCAAATATATAATAGAAAACAAATATTTACTGCCTGTTTTATCAAAAGAAATATCAATATAAAAGTATTATTTGATACGATTTCTATACGGTTTTGATACCGAATTCCGCTAGAATTAAGACCGTTACTGCACATGTCAGTGTTGTTTTGTAATGTTTGCACCAAACTAACTGAAATAATGCAAATTGCCTGATACACTGTAGACGTATATGTTGATAAGATCGACGCTTCTAATATCTGTAAATGCAGGGCAATGGCATATTAGTAGCTACTGTTATATATCTAGAAAAACTAACACAGTCCTGAACAGCTTTAGATGATGACAATAGCAAGCAAATGTTTTATAGGATTGTTGTTTTTCTTTTGCTTTTGTTGTGATGTTTTAATAAGCAAGTTGTCTTTTTAAGTCACATCAGCATTATACAAGTTCTCCACATACTTTTCGTGTTCTCCTGTGAACAACTTTTAAGTCCATTCGACATCAATATGCAGCTGCAGAACCACGGGCTCTCCCGAGGACAACTGGATAGTTGTCATAAAGAACAAAGTTCTGTATTTATGACATATTCTAGCACGATCCGCAGCAGTTGCTATATAAACATATAGCGAAATCGCCTATAAATGAATCTACGATAAATATAGCCGTTCTTTACGATTTGAACATGAGTGGGAGTCCATAATATGGCGACTTTTACAATAAAAATATCAGTAAGAAAAAATACATCACATCTTCTGAAAAAAAAATCTTCCTAATGAATTGAAATGTTTCAGCCACTCTTGATACCGGTAAGTTTCAAGTTCAGTATCAGTTTATCTATATCTGGCCGTATACGTAGCGTTGTCGGCACCACAAATATCAACTAAGTTCTACATTTTAACTATTAATCTTAAATAATATTTTATTACAATGATATTATACAGTATTTCTTTTTTTCAATAGAACAGTTGTTTTATAATTTTAAGTACATGTAACGGAAATATATTTTAGTTATAAACCGTCGTAAAATTCAGGTAAGTATAAGAGAAGGGGCCGCCGTGACTTAGTGGGTAAGAATCACTTGCCTGTCAACTGTGTGGGTTCAAGCCTCCCTTGGGTTGTAGAATTATGTAAAATGAGTAATTCAGCTAACTGACGTTAGGTCGGTGGTTCTACCATGGTGCTCGCCAATGATGATACAGTGCCCAGAAAGTACACCTGGGATATTTCTCCACTACGAAAAGCTTGGAGGTTGCCATATAACTTTTATTTGTGTCAGTACTACGTTCAGCAAAAAATTAAAGACATGTTTTACAGAAAAATACCAACGACAGAAAACTAACTATATATTTATGACATATATAAATCAAAAGCTTTTTCAATGAAAACTGACCCTTTATACCTAAAACCAATGAAAGGGTATATATCACAAAACAACAAAAATTAGTAGTAAACAAACAGCATCTAGACAATATTTTTCTACTCTGTCAAATAAAATTTTTACTGTTCTGTCCAATAGAACTGGATACTTTAGAAGGAGTTGTCTCCCTTTAAAAAAGAACAAAATATATATGTATAAAAAACTAAATGTAAACAATTATTATAAAAAACAATTTTAACTAAGTTTTGTAAAGTTTAAACACTCGTACGTTGTTACAAATGCATCAAAACGAAGACATGTAAACATCTTTTTAAACTGAACTGTCCGGAACACTGGTCCCTTCATGCAATCCATTTCCAGATTTCTATACATATATGAGCAATTATTGATAATTCCTTTGTAGAAAAAAATACATATTTACATGCTGTTTAATTTTCATGTAGAACAATGCTTTTGTTCTGTGATTTGGTGATGTTCAACTTTTTTCTTCGAAGCATGGACATTACTCTTAATAGCAATTGTCAAGGAAATAAGAAATTGCTTCAAAAATGATCTGTTGATGCATTTTATCTGGCTAAATACTCTACTATAAGCATTATTGACCATTACAAATATTGTTTGCAAAGTAAGGACACTAACGATACTGTCATATGTACAACGACAAATCTTAAACACTATGGAAAAAACTGATGAAATTATATATCGTTTAAGTAACAGTAACAAATGTAACTGCAATGTTACATGAGTCAACATCGTAAGAACCACATGTCTCAGAAGGGTCTGACACCATTATGAGTCTTAAAAGATATCCTCTTTAAAACCAATTTGCACGTGAATTTCTTGAGGCAACAGTTGAATCTGCAAGCGAACTATTAAATCGCCGGTTACTCTGAAAAAAAGATCAGAAACAGTTAACAAGTGAATTGTATTGATATTGATTGAGATCATGTATCAAGTATTTAAGTTTGAAATAATATAACAATACGCGGCAACCATTATAGTGCAGGTTAAAAAGGGCCGATGATATTTCAGTTGGAAGACTGGCAGCGTCAGTACTGTGGGGTATGTTAGCTCTAAGGTTTCATAATCAAACACTAGCATACTGTTCCATCCGAAAAAAGGAACAGGGTAAAATCAAAATACGTTAAGTAGTGTTTGCCACGTTCTGTTTTTTATGTATGTAATGTTAATATTACAGTTTTAAACTTGTTGCAGATTTTAAAACATTTTAAATCTATAGATACAAGAATTAAGGTAGGTGTTTTATAATATGCAGCTAACAGTTACTGAGAATAGTAAAGAAAACAATTTATAAAATTCAACTATTAGTAAGACTGCAAATCTATCATGGCATTCAAGATTTATCTCAACTTCCGATTGTTTTAACAGTCTATATTTATTTTCAGAAAGTCTCTGTACAACAAAATTATAATTGTTCATAACACTAAATCAATGCAGCTTTAAAGAAGTCAAATAAATATGCATTTTGGCATAGTTTGTTCTTACTGAAATAGAATAGGAATATTTTTATCAATCATTTCACTCGACTTTATGTGTGAAATTTCTTTGTGATCCCTGATTATACAGTTATCCAATGCATAAATTTAGTTAAAACATATAAAAGAATAGTCCATTTTGGCACGTTTATACTTGCAAAAATGGAGAAAAAAATAGTGTAATCAAAGGTTAGAATTATCAAATTATGATCCTTAAGGAAACTTGCTGTAGTTTGTTTTAACGTTTTATGTGAACACACAGTTTCATGTAAGAAACAGAAAGGTGCAAAAGCAATTATCACAGATTACCGTGCTTGTTTATGAGTTATCTGCCCTTTAAACTAAGTTTTTCTTCAAATTTGCATATTCAGGGGAAGATAACTCCTGAACAAACATGGTGACCTTCAAATTTTTCATAATTCTGTTTCTAACATGACACTGTGTTCATAAAAATGTTTGGAAAAGTCTATAATTGTTTCTTGTTTTTTGGGGTTTTTTTTGTTGTTGTTGTTTCTTTTTTAGCCAAAAACTGTCGCATGCGTCCGCAAAACAATCGAGTTTTTATTTGTTTCAGACATGTTAAAATGAACAACAATTTACTCTATCATAATGTTGAAGATATAGAGGGAAATGATTTTGCGGAAATAAGACCTACGGGACCTGTTATTTTTACCTACAAAATATATCTATAAGGATTCCGAAAACGGGACGGGCCAAGGTCACTCCAGTTATAGCAAGTTTGTCCTTGAAAAATTTGTTTGGGGACGCTAACAAAAGCATTAACAAGACCGGCACGGGAATGTTAATACTTACTCCTCTTAAATTCTCAGGTACCGTGAGCCTGGGCAACCGATACCCCATTGCTGGATATCTTAATCCTGCATTGACCCCCTTATCTGGAAAGAAAGAACATTTATAACAGGAGAAAAGAAGCAGGCAGATAACTGAGGTGTTTTCTAAAAAGAAACCTTCATAATTATTTATACAATTCAATTGATACATTTTGTTGTGTTTATTCATGTTTTAAGCGATTTCAAATATACACATCTCTGCTTTCATAAGTTACTGAAGCAGGTCTATTGTGTAAAATGTCGCCAAATAAAGATGCCGCGTCTTCAAATCAAAATGGCGTTCAATTTTATAGCATGATTACAGTAACATAAAAGCTTTCAGTATACATTTCCGACACACGTCTATTTGCTGCATTGCCATGACAGAATAAGGTTTAAATATATCTATACCTACTTTAAAGAGAATTATATTGCTAAAATATTAGATTTCTTGCATTTCTATCCATTAGTAGGAACAGATAAATCAACGATCACCCCGAAGTGATTTATGTCGCAACTCGTCTCATTAATACCATCAGCAATTCTAAAACCTTAGAATTTTATTCCGTAGTAAGGATAGCAAAATATTTGACGCTTTCAGCGCAATAAACAGGGTTTAGTTCACAACTGGTTCCTCAATTTGCTCTTTCAGGTAACCGGTCCGTTATGGCACTTCACAATTTCCGCGCGATAAGAAAAATGCCTATACCGCATAGAGAAAAAACATAAAATGAAAATAATTTTTCGTTGCTCATGCGAAATGAACGACAGAATAAGATCGGCAAATTCATGAATCACGTTAAGTATCGATGACGTAACTTTGGCGCCTGTCCTTTTGCTGTTCATACCAAATGAACGTCAAAGGTTTCGATGGAAAAGAGTAGTGCGAATGTAAGTATTCAAACGTTAATTGTCAATTATATATTCCAAGTCCGTTGCCTGTATGAGTTAGCTTTTACCTTGTCTGCAATTGTTTTTATTGTTAATTTCCTATGTGTTTATGTATAGAGTTTACACATCCATTCCTGCGCTGCTGTGTGGGTTTGTTTTTGGATCCTGCGTTTAGGGAATGGTTACTTCTGTAAGATCATTTTCCTTGTTCAATTCGTTATGTCCTGACCATTTGTCTAAAAGCCCCTCCGGTAATGATACATTTGCATTTCGGGCCTAGTACACTGACTAGTGACATTTCTCTATAACAGGATAATGTTCATTTTATTTACAATTAAAAGGTCGCAAACCTTTCAACATTTTAGAAAACTAATGCAGGTTCATGATATGTCAACTTAATGTAACATTTACAGCAGCAACTATCTTGTAACGTACCATCTTTCCAACTGAAATATCTGTTAAATCCAGATGCTTCGCCATCTCTTCTTTGTCCAGTTTGGTCCATACGATCTCTGAAATATTATCGTATCGAAGAATTATTCGATTCATGCAACATGGAGTATTCGTGTGTTTTTCTTTTATCTAGAAAGTTCTAGTTATAAAATATATGTTATCCTACCAAACATGTTGAGGATGTAGTAGCTATATTTTGAATTTGGATAGTTTGATTATATTAGCAAACATGTTTTCATCGAGTTATCTCCGTGAAAATGGTTGGCGTGTGAAAGCTAGAGATCTTTCACTTGAGTTTGATTAAGTTATTATGAAAATGACACATGGGTCCAACGTAAAAAGGAGTCATAATTTAGTGTTCCGAATCGGCTAAGATTATTATAAGAAACTATTTAAACATAATTATTGATCAATAATCTCAAACTACTCGAGCTATGGGGAAAGTTTTAAAGCAATCATAGAAGACGTATGTAAACAAAGGCAAACCCTTAATACGGAAACGCGTTTCATGTCACACTATAATCATTTAATTTCGTGTGCATAAGATTTGGTGGGATTTTGGTCAAAACCGCAATGTATACGGGATATGAATTCATGGATTTCAACTTTTGAACATTAAATGAATGGGAAGTTTACTTGTTTGTTGGGATTAAATTTCTTGGAATGAAACAACCACGAGATCCACGAAAATTAATGATTTCACAGTATTATAATGTTTCCTCACAAATGGTGTTAGACATATGAATAAAATGCACGACAGAATTTGTCCACAATAAGTCAGTCCAGTAGGAATATAGCAAGACAACAAGCAAAAAAGTATTAACTTTCTTACAATAATGGTGACTTTTGTCTTGTGCTGGTATCAAAAATAAGTAGTTAATACCTTAGCGTGATATTTTAACTTTCAGGTCATGATTATCCTAACAAAGCTGGACAAGGTTTATAAATTACAAAACAACAGTAATGATCATATAAAGCATATAACTGAAAACAAGTCATTATATAGGATTATGTATTAAAAGCAGCATCTATAAGAAGTTTTTAAAAGCATTACTCTCGTTCAAAATAGTTGTTCCCCTTATTTTTTCTACTTCTCCTGAGTCTATGTACAGACACAGCTAACAACGCAGCAACGATCAGAGTAAACAGTCCAGCAGCCGACAGGCCAATGACTAATTGCCACTTTACTGAAAAATGTAAATGTGGCATGTACTTAACTGAAAATGAGAAAGCTGAATATTTGTTACAAAAATTACTTGAAAATAATGTTTCTAGCGAATATGCTCATCATCAGAAGAGTAAAACATTATGTTATGTAGATACGTAAGTGCTATACTATGAACATTTCGAAAAAGTTTCAAATCGTATCAAGTTGTTTACCATCTCTGTATACTCTTCATTAAACGTTGTCATAAATATTGGAAAAACTGCTTTCATAAAAAATTACTTGCTCACACTGGTAAAATCTTAACTATATCGTTCAAACTTACCATTTGACTGATCCGTCTGTAGGCTGAAATAACAAAATTAAACTTAATCATTATTTTGAATGCCAATCCTTAGTGGATAGTACCAATCTTTTACCTCAGGGCCATGATTTGAACAATCTTGGTACAGGTCAACTAGATAATGATATACACCAAATATCTAAACTCTAGCCGTTGTAGTTTCAGACAAAAAGATTTTTCAAGATTTCCCTCTATAATTCTATGTAAAACAAGTAGCCCCTGGGGCGGGGCCAATTTTGACTCCAGGGCCATGATTTGAATAATCTTTGTAGAGGTCCACTAGACAATGCTACATACCAAATATCTAAGCTCTAGTCATTGTGGTTTCAGACAAAAAGATTTTTAAAGATTTTCTTATAATTTATAAGTCTATGTAAAAACAAGTAGTCCCCAGGTTGGGGCCAATTTTGACTACAGGGCTACGATTTGTATATTCTTGGTAGAGGTCCACTAGACAATACTACACACCAAATATCTAAACTCTAGGCATTGTAGTTCCAGACAAAAAGATTTTTAAAGATTTTCCTATACAAGTCTATGTAAAAAACAAGTAATCCCTGGGGCGGGCCAATTTTGACTCTGGGGCCATAATTTGAACAAATTTTCTAGAAATTCGGTGAGGTGAGTTAAACAAGTTTGGTGAACATGCAAAAATAAATAAAAGCGCTATCATGAACACAAGGCTAAAATCTACAATTTTAGCCATTTCAGGAGGCATAACTCCAAGACCCATCTTGCAATATGGCTGATTTTCGAAAGGAATCGAGATCTAATAGAGATACAAGTTATGTGCAAGTTTGGTTCAAATCAAATAAGAAATGAAAGCGCTATCGTGAACATAAGCTCAATTGTGCAGATTTTAGCCATTTCAGGGGGCATAACTCCAAGATCCATCGTGCAATATGGCTGGATTTCGAAAGGAATCGAGGTCTAATAGAGATACAAGTTATGTGCAAGTTTGGTTCAAATCAAATAAGAAATGAAAGCGCTATCGTGAACACAAGCTCAATTCTGCAGATTTTAGCCATTTAAGGGGGCATAACTCCAAGAGCCATCGTGTAATATGGCTGATTTTCGAAAGGAACCGAGATCTAATAGAGATACAAGTTATGTGCAAGTTTGGTTTAAATAAAATAGGAAATGAAGGCGCTATCGTGAACACAATCTCAATTGTGCAGATTTTAGCCATTTCAGGGGGCGTAACTCCAAGACCCATCGTGCAATATGGCTGGTTTTCGAAAGGAACCGAGATCTAATAGAGGTACAAGTTATGTGCAAGTTTAGTTCAAATCAAATAAGAAATGAAAGCGCTATCGTGAACACAAGCTCAATTGTGGACAGACGACGGACGACGGACGCCGGACGACGGACAAAAGACCATACTAAAAGCTTCACCAAAAAAAAAAACAGAAATTCAAAAGACTTACTTTACAATCGTATTTAATGGTACATTGTAGTACTTTAGATTCATAGTTGCATACAAGAAAGAAGCTATATCTAGGAACAGCGTATTTCATTTTTTTTTTCTTATATTTGTATGAATATTGATCAATATAGAAGAAAGTGAATTTGAATTTATTTGAATTTAAAGCTTTTGGTTACCTCCGTCTATGTCTCTAGAGTAAACTTTCATGGACATATTAAAAGAAGGTATATTTGACCATGTCGTGCGTATCGTCTATTTTTGACAGCTTTTCATTTGTTTTAACATAATATTTTAAGCATTATGGGACTTTAAGGGACATGTGAATATCACTCCGCCCAGTATGTGTGCTTGGATTTTGTTCTTACTGCAGAGATATTATTTGAAAAAAAAATTATAAGACAACTGGACTAGCATCAATGCACCCTGAAACTTGGATGATTACTTACCTACAGACTGGAATATCATTTTCCACATTACATGTATACCCTTCTCCACAACTTTCAATAATCGTGTACAGGATCTCACATGGCGCCATATCTTTATAAGAATCTAAATTAATAATAATTTTACAAGTTGTTTAAGCACAAGTTGAATGTTATTAATAGTAATAGTTTTTCACTGTTACAACGTAAATAGGTAATCTGTTACCATACCATTGAATTCAATTACGTTTAAGAAATCAATAAATAATAATGAATAATAACAGTCACGCCAAATAAAACCATGCTTCATTTCATGCAGTACCTCCCGGTATATTCATCAGATGTATGAGACAAACTTTGATCTTGTTGACATTGGTAAGGAACAAATAATATATTCATTTCTTGAAATAAGATATTGGAAAAACAGAAACTCTTCTTTTAAAAATTATCTTAATATGATTTTTACTTCTGTTTTGTTTTTCTAATACTTGCTTATTTATGGCAGAAATAAAAATGAATGTTTCATAACTTCAAGCATTCTTATCGCCTAGAGGTTTTTCAGTCCGAATAAAAGTCTGAGAATTCACCTGACGTAGCGCTGACAGTCCGTCCATCAAATACAAGTTCAGTACCCTTATGCAGATCGATGATTGCCTGTACTACTTTGGTAGCAACATTTTTATCAGCCGTACCATACCGGACAGAATAATAGGCAATGATGCTACCTACACTACTGAAAGATCATAAAATAATATTACAAATGGTGTGCAAAAATATTTTTTAGAAAAGTTAGTTAAGAAATAAAGTGTCTTATGTTAATAAAGTAAAATTATAAACTTACATCAAAATAAATATGAAAGCACGGAATCAATTAAAGATAAAAAAAAAAAAAACATTTTTAACGCGCTAGTTACTACATTTTCTACTTTATCATCATTGATCTTTGTCAGAATGTTTGTCCCTATGAGATCTACATTTTTACAAAGTTAATACACAGACTGAATGAATAAAAGAGCGTAAAATTGGGGGTTTCAAATGAAAAACTAGGGAATTTGGAAACGGATTTCCTTTTAAAAAAGAACAATGCATAAAATAGCATTGCTTAATGTTAGCAGAATATACATAATGAACTTTGTTTATATCTAGTTCATGTGTGTTTTACATATTTGATGTTAAAGTCAAAAAATGAAGTATAATACGTATGGACCGATTCAGTTGATAAATTCGGTTCCATAAAAATTGTTAAATATCTAGTGCTTTTTTCTTTTTTTCATTTTTTAATCCTATTTTTGCATAATATATCGTAAGTTATATGGATAAGTAATAAAATTTGATACTTACTAATTTAATCATATTATTCTCACCTTATATCGGTAATGAAAAACTCTAATAGAGCGTCCGTAAATCGTTTAAAATATTCACGCAACTGAAAACAGTAGATATTATAAATATTAAAATTAAAACAAATATTCAAATGAGATTAATATATTGCATAAGAATAAGTAAAGTGAGTAATGAATTAATGTTCAAATTAAATGTTCTATTAAATACTTAAAATCACGTTGATTGAAATGATAAGGAACGTGTTTAAAGTAGTCCGCCCGATAAGCTCGGTACTGTTTACTGGATCATGCGTTCAGTTCCCGGGCGAGGCGTATGCTCCCCTTGACGATTGTGCGTGAATCATTCGTCATATACCTCCGATATTTGTGGGAAAGTTGACAGTTACTTACGAAGAACAGGTCAGTGCTAATACAAAATACAGGGAAACTGTTAAGGTTATTTGCTCACCATTAAATTACTGAAATATTGTTAACAAAAGGCAAAACAAGCATGATTGTAGTGAGAATTTCATTTGAACATTTAAAAAATTTTACATGGTAATAACTCACTGTTGTCAAAAGCTTATTTGCAACGCTGATGTATACGCTAGCGGCGTTGAGGTTAGTTCCAACAGGAAGATCTATCTCGATTGTAACAACTGCTACAATCAGCATCGCCGAATCTATGAATTTGGGACAATAGCGATTGAATTTTTAGAATTTAGTCAAAGTTTGTCTGTTACTGATTCTACAAGTATAAGTAAAAACAGGTAAATTCCTTTATATATAGTCATACTTGAAATCAGCTAAATAAATGCAAAAAAATATAACAAAAATGAAATATGTGACATCCATTTAGCACTCTCTTATGAAATATGTCTATCACGTTTTGAGAAAAGAAAGAGATGATTTTCAACAGCCTTAAAAAATCTTCAGTTTAACAGTTTACCTATAAAATAAAGCAGAAATCACATGGAACTGATCAGTATTTGTAGAGAATGTATAGATAAAATATTTACCTGGCTTTAGCGTAGTTGTGGGAATACCTAAAGCAGAAAAGAAAGGTTTAATGTCAAAGACGATACGATGAGTAAGATAATAACCCTAACCCATATTAATTATGTTTAATTATATGAAATAACTATTCCGACAAAATACATAATTTGTGTTTATGTTGTGTTGCTTTCTTTTACAGAGATGTTAATGATATAATAATGTATTTAAACAATCACTTTCAATTTTTTTTACCTGCTACACAATTGTCGCCTGTTAGTTTCTCATATCCTCTTTTACAGTCGCATCGATACCACCCTACAGTATTAACACAAGTTGCATTCTCATCCTCACTACAAAGCGTGCCATCTTTTTCACATTCGTCAACATCTTCTTCACACGTGTCACCTTTCCAGTTCGATTTACAATTACAAATTCCTGTTACAATATCGCATGTTTGGACCTCATTTGCTGAGTTCTTGGCATGGCAGTTGCATTGACCAGTACAATTTGTACCATAAGTATTGTCACTGCATTCTAATTGATAAAAAATAAACTATAAAAGAAATACTTTGTTTACAAATACACTTTTCTTCTGTTATAAACCAATGCTACGTATGATCTCAGACTACATATCTTCCATTACAGTTAATGATACATATATCTTTCATTACAATATATGATACCGTTTATCAAATGCATGAGCCGTGCTAGACATTAAATTGTAGGTACATTCACATTATATTTTACAATGTTAATTAGTTATACTATGCATTAAATTTGGAATAAAGTTATCAAATTTGTGAAGCTATCAACACGAACCAAACATTAATTGCATACGTAAGCACATGTCCTTCTGTTCCCGAAAGCCAGCATTGCATGTGCAATGAAAAGAACCAATGCTGTTTTCACAGGTAGAATTCATTTTCGTATTGCAAGTAGTACTGTCCTCTGTGCATTCGTCAACATCGTCAGAGCAGTCTCTGCCTGACCATCCCTTAAAAGTGAATTATGTTTTGTATTATCAGGCATCAACTTGTTTGACAAGATAAAAGCGTTAACCAATACTTAAAAATCGTTTTGCTTCTAGAAGTAACCATACGAATTTTGTAAGTTTTGTGTCATTGTCATTATTTGATCTGGACACTCATTTTAAGGAGAGGTCAATATATGACTCATGAAGGACTATATTGAATCTTGTAAAATTGGTTTAAATTACATTTAAGTCATTGCTATGCTTTTCTTACTATCACATTTTGTATGAAGAGAATTCGAAGTTGTTCGTTGGGTAATATTGACATAAATACCTGAATGATTTAACAGACGGCCCAAATAGCAGTATTATATTTCAAAGCAAGTTTGAGTAAAAAAAAGAAAAATTATACCTGTGTCTTGATATATTACTCCGTCAATATTATGAAATATCTAAAACCTGTGCGATAACATTTGTTTCTGTATCAGCAAAATTCCTCGACTTAACGTTTTGAAATATAACAGAAATGATGTCATGAATTTACAAAGACGGATATGTGTAAAAGGTCAAATTTTAACGTAAAGTAAATGATCGTTCACACGTTTTCAAGGATAGTACAATTTGATTTTTAACGAATTTTAACGAATATTTACAAAATATGAAGCATGCTTGAAATGTGAAGATGTTACTAATAAATAATAAAACCGAAACATACAGTTATGTGGAGACAGTTTGAAAATGCATTTAACTGAATGAATATCTTAAAAATATGAAGTGTTCGAGTATTTGAAATAAGAAGATGTTACTAATATATAATATAACTTTTTATTCAATTAATGTAGGCTCAAAAGTGTACGAGCTTGTTTAATACATGTAGCCATGGAAACCTTCGTTAAGTTTTGGAAATATATTTTAGACAGGTTTTACGAGATTTTTATCATGTTATTTACTTACTCAAACAGAAACTGTTTAAACTATCTAAGGTCATTTTCTTCATAATAAGTAGCTAATGAAGTCCTTACCGGAATACATGAGCAATTGCCTGATACATGATGACAGGTTTTTGTATGATAAAAATTACACATGCATTCTTCGCTGCAGTTGTCACCATAGTGTCGTTCACCACATTCTAAATCAAAATTCTTCCATTAATTATTTGTACGGTTGCAAATTGTGTACATCATAACAATGCAGTAATATTCAATATAATACTGCACTGAAGACGACTAGGTCACAGTGACGTATTTCTTTACAAAATGTATTTTGTCTTATAAAATTCTGTCTACTATTTGAAAGAAAGTACACATTGACGTTACAGCGTTGCAAGTTAAATATATCAGTTTTTAATTTGTAATGGAACGGTCTTATACAACAGTAAAAAGGTCTAGGATACCTTTACAAGTACCAAGTTCCATGGTAAGATAACCTTTATTGCATCTGCAGTTAAAAGTTCCAAGGGAATTTTCGCATGTTGAATTGTCTGGGCAAATATTTTCTTGTTTACATTCATCTATGTCATTTTCACAGTTTACTCCGTTCCAACCAGCTTTACAAGTGCAAACCCCGTTAACTGGGTCACAGTATTCAGATTTTGATATATTACATGTACAATTTGATTTACAATCATGTCCATATTTCCATATATCGCAATCTGAAATAGATACAATCGAAGTAAGTATATGATTTTAGGTACTGAACCCTATAATTAATGTTCATAGAACGGCATTTGCTCGATGTATTCTTAAAGTTGACCGTGTTTCGCTCTGTGTTGCAATTTTTAAACATTTTTACCGAGTCGTATGTTTTGATTTTTTTGTCAATTTTGTTAGTTCGTGATATTAAGCTCAAGTAAAGCCAAATTTCAAAGTGATGGCCACTATCTAAAACGTTTTCAGAGAATCATTTTACCATCAATTTTGATAAAAGAAACATCAAACTATTAGTACACAATTATAAAACAAACAAAAAAAAAACTGTCGATATCTTTTTTTCTAGGGTGCCTCAAGTAAACGGATTGAATGAGACAGAATTCTAAGTCAAACATTGAAAAATTAGGGTAGAATCCTGCGGGTCTGTTTTGAAATTGTCTCACTTCATTCAAAAATAGCCATGGGGCAGAAGTGAAACCTACCTACACTTCTTCTACAATATGTAATCTAAAGAGTGACAAATGTATAAAGGGTTACATCAGCACACCGCTTTGGACTTGTCAGCGTAAAGATATCATCGGAGATCTTATCTTATCAAAGTCTGAAGCTGTTATAAAGATCTAGCTACCTGTACATATGTTTCCTTGTTCACGTAACCCCTCATTACATCTGCACATGTATGACCCATTCGTATTCTCGCAAGTTGAGTTTTCTATGCTCTGACACAAGGTCGAGTTTTCTTCGCATTCATCTATATCTTCAGAACAAGACGAACCAATCCAACCCTACAAATACATATTTGCATTCACGGTCCAGTCAAATCAAAAATCTCTACCACTGCTTACAACAGTTAATTTGTATTGTAAAGCAGCTTTTATTTGCGCATCGTCTAGTATTAACAAGTAATGCTTTAACTGAAACAATCTGTTTATGCTATTCGACAACATTAGCTACACTTAAGTATATACAGTAATTTCGATATACAAACACAAATCGATATTCGTTTAGTAAATAAAAGGAAAGAACTAACCTCTTTGCAAGTGCAATTCCCAAAGACGTGATTGCAAGATTTCGAATTTAGTTTATGACATTTACAGTCTCTACTGCAATTAAATCCGTATCTTCCTTTTGGACATACTGCAAAGTATATGCATAGAAATACTTAATATGTGGAATGAGAGTCTAGTAATTCATATTGAAAAAAACAAAAATAAATGATTCCATGCCTAAACACTAGTGTCTAAAGAATAAATGGTCAATAGTCTGATACTTTCCATAAAAGCCTACTGAACCACAACAGACATGTTGTTACATCTACTTTTTAGGTATGTTGCAACTATAATTATAAGTACAATATTGCCGAAATTACTAAAATATTTTTTTTTGATGGATTGTACTAGTTTGCACAAAAGTACATACTTTCACAGTTTCCATCAAACATCATTCGGTAACCAGTATTGCAAGTACAATTATAGCTTCCATCGGAGTTATTACACATGGAGTGTTTAGGACAAGTTGTTTCATTTTCGCATTCATTTATGTCGTTTTCACAGCCGGTTCCATTCCAACCCCCTATACACACGCATGTTCCTGTCTTAGCATCACATGTTTCTGTGTTTGTTTTGTTACAATTGCAATTATACAGGCAGTTGTCACCAAAGGTCCAGATGGGGCACTCTGAAAGCATAGAGCATTGAATTTCCGTACTGTCTACGTTTAATTAAGAGTCTTTGTTCATATGCAATGGCATTTTGTAAAATTATAAAAACCAGTGCACTTTGAAAGCAAGAGCACTTTTTTTGTTTAGTTTATGTGCTTTGTTACATAAACATATGTCTCTCCCTTTTGTGTATACCTTTAGCTTTGACGGCCATATTGAGCAGCGAAGCCGGAAATATCGGCGATATGCACAACTAGGTTTGATATTGATCTTTGTCGTGAAGATTCGTCGATATCTGTCCAAGAGTTTTACCTGTAAAAGCTAGACAAGAGTTTTCTGTTTTTAGCTCTGGTGGCCTCTTTAGTGAAGTGAAGCAGAATATGTCAGCGATATGAAAAGCTTGGGTTGGTACTGATTTCTCCTATGAATTTTCGTCGAAATCCAGTCAGCAATCTGACCTGTGAAAGCTGTACATTTGTTATTTTTAGCCCTCACGACCATTTTATGCAGCGAAGTGGAACATGCAGGTGATATGCACAACTAGGCTTAGTAATGACCATTACCGTGGAGTTTTTTCGAAATGCGGCAGCGGTGTATGCTGTGAAAGCCGGTTTTAGCTCTGCTAGCCATTTTTTGCCGCGCAGCGAAATGCGCCGGCATTATGCATACAAGTGATGGTATTGATTACTCCTGTGATGTTTCGTAAAAATCAAGTCAGTAGTTAAACTTTTGAAAGTCAAACAAGATTTTGTTTTTGTATTCTGAGCTCTTGCGGGCAATTTGTGCAGAGGAACGGACCATGTCGAAGATATGCATAACAATGCTTAGTACTAATCACTCCTGTGAAGCTTCGTCGAACTTTAGCCGGTAGTGTAACCTGTGAAAGCCTGACAGCGGACGAACGGATGGACAGACAGACGGTGAAGGCAAAAACAATATGTCTACTCCTCATACGGGGGAGACATAATTCTCCGTTCATATATGCAATAACATTTTGAAGATTTATTACAGTTAGTGCACTCTCAGAGCATAGAGCGTTAAATGTTTGTAAAGTATATATTGTGTAGATTTCATTTTATTAAGGTTCTCTGTTCACATATGCAATGGCATTTGGAAATATATTACACCATTCTTTTTTGGATTACAAAAATAACCTTCGCGGTCTAAAAATAGTGATAGTATACAAATAATTAGAGCTTAATATTTCTGCTTAATTGTTTACCTTGGCAAGTGATGTTATCGCCGTCTAAGAAATAACCATTTTCGCAGCTACAATCAAAACTTCCGGCTGTATTTAAACAAACTTGGGAACAAGTGTTATTTTTCTCCTCGCATTCGTCGATATCTGTATTGATATAAATCAAACAGACATAATTTACTAAATACAGTTATATCTAGCCAAACAAAGCTCAGTACGCTTTTTGTACCAAGTTTGGATAGACAGATCCCTGGATATATTATAGTGGGTTTGTCCTCACTGGCTGATAATCTGATATCATAATTATCATCAAATCGAACTGAATCTTTCGATCTACGAAATACTAAAAAGCAAGAAAGCTATGATTTGACGTGATTTAATACAAAAGTTTACTTTCCCAAATAGAGACAAACTCTCTCAAGACCATTTAGCATACCATGACATTCTCCTAATTCTGTTTTGTTAAAGCCCTCGTTGCAGACGCAAACAAAACTTCCATTGATGTTATTACAACTCGAGTTGTCTGGACACACAGTACCATTGACACATTCATTTATGTCACTTTCACATTTAGTTCCATTCCATCCAGCCCTGCATGTACAAAATCCTGTCGTCGCATCACACTTCTCGGAGTTTTCAAACTTACAAGTACAATCTGATTCACAGTTTAAGCCAAAATTCCACATGTCACAGGCTGAAATGATTTAGGTACAAAATAAGTTCAGGATTTGAAATTACAGAAAACGAAATCGCAAAATGATGTCGAACGTATGGGAAAATGGGGAAATGTTAGTTGTATACACCTCATACAATTACATTTTTGTAATATTCACTTTCCCGTCAATTCTTATATAGAATTAAACTTCGGTCGGTCATTCTCTTCCTGGCAATTTCTTTTTTCCTTTCTGACTTTCATTCTGAACTAAATAAAATATGCTTTCAGTTCTTTGAGTTTTAATTCACAGAACTTAACATTTTTTCATGAATTAAGTTTTTTTATTATTATTATTTCCGAGTCATGAAATTAGTCATACTACATACTCTTTGACCATATACTCTAAAAATTTCAATATCGTATATGTATATCAATGAACGCTTTGAAATTCAAGAAATATATATAACATGACACTGTTGTAGATTTGAATAGCAGTAATCACTCACGCTCGCATGTTCTCCCGTCCGTGGACAGTTGGAATCCAGTGTCACATAGACACTTGTAGCTACCCAAAGTATTATTGCAACTGTGATCACAAATCCCTTTCTTTTCATCACATTCGTCGATGTCTGAAAGTAGACTATGCATTGATAAAGCAGCTGATAAAAAGTTAATAATATACTGCGATAGCTGTATTTCAGGTTTCAAACATTAAAACCTTATGCACTCTGATAATAACTTGATTCAAAGAACATGTGCCAATAGTAGATCGTTTTACCTATACATTCATCATTTTGCATGTTAAAACCTGTTTTACAATCACACATAAAGCTTCCCGGTGTGTTCAAGCAGACCTGCTGACAAGTGTTCATCTGTTCGTCTAGACATTCATCTATGTCTGAAATTGATAGTTGTTTATTAAAAAAATGAAAACCAATATGTATAAACGTGATGATCCCTGTGTAAATAATTTAAAAGCAAAAATTTCACTGAGACATCTGTAACGATTGTTTATCTGATTTATACTTCTAAAAACAATACAGTTTTTAAGTAATTATGATTATTGCTGTATTTGTCGGGTGATGCATCATTGTTTAAGAAAAATAATTGAATTTCATGTGTTTCTAAATTTCATAGGAGATAACTCTGCTAGGGTTTGGAAACTTTATATATCACCTTCGCATTTATTGTTTTCATCTATAAATCCAAAATTGCATTCGCAAATAAATGAACCAATGGTATTTTTGCATGTGGAATTAGCCTTTTTGTCACATATACTCTGAGTTTCTATGCATTCATTGATATCTTCCGTGCATTCGCCGCCGCTCCATCCCTGAATGTAAAATATTGAATCAATAATGCTATTAGGAGAGGTAATAAGTGTTATACATTGGTATGTAGCTAAACAAGTTAATATTTTTCCTTTGATATTCTATACAAGAAGGCCAAGATGGCCCTAGGTTGCTCACCTGAGAAACACACCATAATACACCATAACAGTGTATTATTATTATTATTATCATTATTATTATTATTATTATACCAGATTTATATAGCGCCCTTTTCATGATCAATTTCACGTTCAAAAGCGCTTTACGTGTAAACATGTTTTTAAACCCAGATGACCCGTATTCAACTTGACCTAGATTTTGTCAAGGCTATCATTCTAACAAAATTTCATGAAGATCAGTTGAAAAGTACAGCTTCTATCGCATACACGAGGTTTTTCTTTGATTCAACCTAGTGACCTACTTTTTGACCCCAGATGACCATATTCAAATTCTACCTAAACCATTCAGGCTTACTTTCAGAAAGATCGATTGAAAAAAAATCAGCCTCTATCGCATACACAATGTTTTCCTTTGATTTAACCTAGTGACCTACTTTTTTACTCCAGTTGACCCATATTTCATCAAGGCAATCATTCGGACTAAATTTTATGAAGATCAATTGAAAACATACAGCCTCTATTGCATACACAAGGTTTTTCTTTGATTTAACTAGCATTGCTCAGGTCAGCTAATAAAACTGACATTTTTAAAGAGCTACAAATCATAGCTAGACCCATTTAAAAGAACAAGTCCTTACCTCATTTCAAAGAGTTATAATAACTGATGTAAACTGAAGAGAAAAGTAGGAGTCATGTACCTTATAATAAAATCTGTAAAAAGATCCTCTGGAAGCAAAGAATGCAACCAAGAAGAATAATAGCAGACTCGGTTTGAATGAGTCTGTTCCTGAGAGGTAATGAAAGTGTGCAACACCTCTCTCGTCCCCTAGCACCGGCTTTAGTGGAACTCTATCACACATATGCTGAATGGACTCCATGATCCCAAAAGGACAAAAAATATAACAACACTGAATCCAAGACATATTTCTTTCTCTTGTAATATTTGCTTTCATTAATACATTGCTGTGACTTGGAAATACTACTCGTACTAAAATTGAGTTTCACTTCACCAAATACAACCTCCTCTCCAATTTTTCCAACTTAAATGTCAAAATTACATACACAATGACTTTCAATCAGATGCTAGCTTTAATGTAGACCTCTGCTGTCATGCAAAGTGAACATTTAGTGTTCAAAAACCTGTCCGCCATTACCAGACCACACTGGTTCCTTTACTATAGTTAGGCATATAGATATCATCAAATCACTTAATGTATTAGTATTCTCGCAATTGCTACGAAAATTTAATGAGATTGGTATTTTCGTAATAACAACATCAAGATATTACTATGTGATTATAAGTCGAATCCTAGAGTCTTTATTTCGTGACATGAATAAAATGAATGATTTCTGCTTAAGGTATTAACTTTCATTACATGTTGCGTTATTTCCTTTTTACATTGTAGCCTTATATGTATCGTTATTGCAATAACATAGTAACTTCTTATTTTTTCAAATATTTTGGTAGTCTTGTAGTTTATTACAATAACACAGTAAATGTTATGATGCAAACTGTACCTGTTTACACATGCATACACCTGTCGTATGATTACAGTCTGCTGTATTCTCAAAGTTGCATGTACAATCGTCAAGGCAATTATCACCGAAATGACGAAAATCACATTCTGAAAAAAAACGGAATATAACTAGAACCAAGGATACCGAATTCGTAGCAGCGTTTGTACCGGATTAGAACCTGATCAATGAGCAGCTCCGGAATAATAGTTGAAAATATAATTATAAAGTGGTAAAACACAGGTCGAGCAACACGGAATAAATGAAGATGCTGCATGTTTGGTTGCAATGAAGTCGAACAAATACGATTTGTAATGAAACAAGTCATTTTACAAACATTTTTAAGAACAAACTTCCGCCTCTGTCAGCTCCTAAAATGTCTCCTTATTTTAACCTACGAATTAATTAGGTGTTAATTTAGATTTGTAATTAAAACATTATCTACTCGGTATTTCATTTCCATTACCTTCACATTCTTTGCTCCCAGTTTTGTAGTAGCCCTTCAGACATTTACAATCGAAACTTCCGTTTGTATTTTTACAAAAAGATTTCTTCGGACAAACCATATCATCGTTACATTCGTCGACGTCCTCATCACACGTGGCTCCGCCCCATCCTGATTTACATGTGCATTTCCCATTTACCGAGTCACATGTTTCTGTATGACGCTGCTTACAAGAGCAAGCTTGGCTACAGTTATCACCAAACTTCCATCTTTCGCATTCTGAAATTTAGCATTTGTAGGTCTAAAATATCTTCACATGATTACCAGACTATTGAATTCTAGATAACATTCACAGTCTGGTCAGGATCCATGCTGTTCGCTAACAATTTCTCTAATTACAACAGGCTTTGAAAGCGAAAAGCATGGATACTGACCAGACTCCGTGGATACGCAGGTTGGTCTGGATCCATGCAGGTCGAAAAGCTATGTTTGTTTTATCATGGCACGGCTCATATATATATACTGTATGTATTTATCGCCATGTACCTACATTAACTTTCATTAACGTTATGAAAGTCGACATACACGAAATTTCTGATAAATAACACAATTGTATTTTGCGAATTCTTAGAAATGATGTAGTCATTTTAACAGGTTATTTAAACGTAGTTTGTAAGAGTTTAACAATAATAAAAACGATTTATTATAGTTTATAACCAATTATTTACCTTTACATGTAACTTTGTCTTCTAGGAGGAAAAATCCAACATCACAGCTGCAAATAAAGCTTCCCTCCGTGTTAAAACAATTGTGCAAACATGTATCTGAAGTGGCCATACACTCGTCTGTATCTGTTAACGAAAATAGAGTATAATAATATATACAGCAAAACAGATTCTTCTAATACATTATAAATAAAAATGCGTTGTAACATTTATGTTTGACGAACGAAAACTGTCTTTTATGTAAAATATGGGGTCAGTAAAGCCAGTCTTATATTTGATTAAATAAAGGAACTTAAGGACTAATTGAAAAGGTAGGAGCAGTTGAGTCGAATGGACACATGTTCTGTGAATTTGCTATACTTAGATCGAATGGGTCCTTGCGAAAATGTACACATCTCCATTTTTGGTTGAAATGGATTTGGGGCATTTGTGGCACCTGATTAACCCCCAAGTAGCGTATTCTTCTGTTTAAGAGTAAAGAAATGGTATTGCATGTACGCAACATTGGGTGTAACTCCATAACGAGTTGACATCAAAGAGTTCAAGGCCTTTATATCTGTTTTGGATAATAAAGGGGACACAAGCCTAATGTAAATAGATTATATCAATAGTTTTAAAGTCAACAGGTATGCGAAATTAATATGTTTCATTGATCTATTTAAGCAAGAGTGATGCACAAATCATGCATAAATGCAGGAATGTTCGTAACACCTTTGTTGCGAAACTCCATGCATTTGGAACCCTTGTTGCGTAAACATCATCGACAAAGCAAGATTTTTGTTGTTATAAAAATATAAAGATAGGTAAAAAACACGAAACTTGGTTTTATGGAACCTGAACGATTACCGCTAATACCCTGTTCACAAGAAGGCTACGAGTTCCGTACAAAAAGGTTTCCAGTTGAATTTTTTACAAATCTGTTGGCGACCGTACCGACATTGGTGACTATCACGAGCGTCTTATGGATTGTTTGAACTCGTAGAGGCCTCAGGATGTCGGTGGAAATGTTTCACCGAGCTCTCAATTTATCTATGAGCTCGAAAAGATTTTCAAAGTAGTAAATAGCTCACAAGAGCCCCGTACGAGAGCCGCACGATATGAAGGACACCGCGCGGAGAACATGCTATGTTCGCATGGGACTCACAGGGCTTTACGATAGCAGTACGGGCTTCGCACGACTTCCTTAATAATTCATGATTGTACAGGAACATATTATAAGTCTGAGTATATTTCAAATTCCTCCAGATACTGTCGAGGCGTGATACTGAATGGACCCACATCGTCTCAGACAGAAAACCTGAACGCTCGGCGACCTTGTAGACGTACATGTTGGGTAAAGCTATGGTTGCAACGGCGCCTCCTGCTAGACCAGTACGATACCCTTATGCAGAAACTAACGCGGGAGTCCCGGTGAGACTTCAAAAGGATAATTCGGATAGAACCTATGATGTCGAGCTCCGGGATATCGTCGATATAAGGGATATCGTGCGAGGTACGGCCGGGATCCTTGCGAGCTCCGCATTACTTGTCTGCGATGTCCGTGCAGATAGCCTACGATTGCATTCTCTAAAGATCGTACGGGGCCCGTACGCACTGTGGCCATACTCTTCAATTGTACAGAGATCGCAAAGGATTCTAAAACTTGTGGACTCATACGATTTTTAAAACCGTACGGACAATTAACAGTCGTGTGCCCAATGTATAAGGTAGAGCATTGGTCTACGGATCGAGGGGCCGTGAGTTCGATCCTCGGGCGGGGAGTATGTTCCACGTGACAATCTGATAAACGACATTCTGTCTGGAATAATTGTTCCTCTACCTCTGATTCATGTGAGGAAGTTGGCATTACACACGAGAACAGTTGTACTGTAACAAATCCAAGAACACTGCACGCCGTATAACACTGTTAAACGGCGTTAACCCAACCAAACAAACAAGGCTCGTCGAACACGAAATGCCCCCATTGATGCATTCGTAATTGCACAAGGAACAGAAATTATGCTCACTGTAACACAAATTCCATTCGGAACACAAACTATGCAAGTGGTCAAATTTGAAGCTGTACCTTCAGAAATGGAAATAGGTCACTAGGTAATCTCAAGATGAAAGTTCATTTCAGTACACAAAACTATGCTGTGGTTCAAATTGAAGGCTGTGCTTGAAAATGAAGTAGGTCACTAGTCAAAATCAAGGTCAACTTTATTTGAACAAAAATATGCATGTGGTCCAAATTGAAGCTGTACCTTCAAAATTGAAAGTAGGTCACTAGGTTCAAGAAAAGGTCAAAGTTTTTTTCAGTACACAAACCTATGCATGTGATCCAATTGAGCTTATACAGAAAGTGAGTAGGTCCAGGTCAAAATCATGTCAACTCATTCAAGTTCATCTTGCACTCAAAAAATATAATGTCCAAATTTGATGATGTATTATGGACATGAAGATTCTAAGTTTTTCCCTGTATAAGTCTATATGATCCATATGACCTCTGGGCGGGCCATATTTGACCCGAGAGGATAACTTGAACAAACTTGGTAAAAGAACCACTAAATGATGCTACATTACAAATTACCAAAGCCATATCTTTGTGGTTTGGACAAGAAGATTTTCAAATTATTTCCTATTAAGTATATGTAAACATGTGACCCCCACGCGAGCCATATTTGATCCTAGGGAATAATTTGAATAATCTAGTAGAGGACCACTAGATGATATCATATACAAATATCAAGCCTAGCCCTGTGGTTTGGACAAGATTTTTCAAAGTTTTTCCTATATAAGTTTATATAAACCATGTGACCCTAGGTGGGCCATATTTGACCCCAGGGAAATAATCTGAACAACCTTGGTAGAGGACCACTAGATTTGCTACATACCAAATATCAAAGCCTAGGCCCTATGGTTTTGGACAAGAAGATCAAAACCATTTAATGTTCCTGCCAATGTAACTTGACTTGACCTATGACTCAAATCAATAGGGGTCATCTGCTGGTCATGGCAACCTAACTACAATTTCCTGTACTAGGCCCAAGCGTTCTTGAGTTATTCGAAACCATTTTACTGTTCCTGTCACTGTGACCTTGACTTTGACATACTGACCTCAAATCAATAGGGTCATCTGCTGGTCATACAAACCTCCTATCAACTTCGTGACCTAGGCCTAAGCATTCTGAGTTATCATCCGGAAACCGTTTTACTGTTCAGTCACTGTGACTGACTTAACATACTGACCTTAATCATAGGGGTCATCTGCTGGTCATTACCAACCTCCTATCAACTTTCTGATCCTAGGCCAAGTGTTCTTGAGTTATCATCCGGAAACCGTTTTGACTGTTCAGGTCACTGTGACCTGACCTTTAACTACTGACCCAAATCAATAGGGATCATCTGCTTGTCATTACAACCCCTATCAACTTCATGATCCTAGGCCAAGTGTTCTCGATTATCATCCGAAACCGTTTTACTATTCAGGGTCACTGTGACCTTGACCTTTGACACACAGACCTCAAAATCAATAGGGGTCATCTGCTGGTGATGACCAACCTCCCTATCAACTTTCATGATCCTAGGCCCAAGCGTTCTTGAGTTATCATCCGGAAACCGTTTTACTGTTCAGGGTCACTGTGACCTTGACCTTTAACATACTGACCTCAAAATCAATAGGGGTCATCTGCTGGTCATTACCAACCTCCCTATCAACTTTCATGATCCTAGGCCCAAGTGTTCTCGAGTTATCATCCGGAAACCGTTTTACTATTCAGGGTCACTGTGACCTTGACCTTTGACATACAGACCTCAAAATCAATAGGGGTCATCTGCTGGTGATGACCAACCTCCCTATCAACTTTCATGATCCTAGGCCCAAGCGTTCTTGAGTTATCATCCGGAAACGGATTGGTCTACATTCCGACCGACCGACCGACCGACAGACCGACCGACCGACATCTGCAAAACAATATACCCCTCCTTTTTCAAAGGGGGGCATAATAATTTGGTTATATTACTGTATACAATATACAGCTGCAATTATTTTGGGAAATATCACCTTTCTCCGTAATTTTACAAAAATGCATTTATCCAACGTTTTACTAAATGGAGGAATTTGCAACATCTGTGTACTTGCATGAGGAAAATAAACCCAAACGAGGTTGCTCCGACAGTTAAGGACAAGCGATTCAAATTCATCGGTCTTAACTACTTGGCCACGGAGAACCCGAGAAAATGTACAGTTAACAAGAGCTGTCCGTAAGACAGCGCGCTTCAGATTTTGCTGATTTGACAGTAAAATTGAATTTATGTCTCAGTATATATGTAATGATATTTTACTCATTTCTTACCATTACAAATATCATCTCCTTGATAGCCTTTCAAACATGTACAATTTACTTCACCATTTTCAACAAAACATGTTGATCGTTTTGGACAAGTCTTGCTTTGATCTTCGCTGCATTCCTGTTCCGCTGAAAGAACAAACGCAGCATAAGAAATATTTAGATGATACACATGAATATCTTGCAATGGAACAGTAGAACAATATGATATTAAGTCCACAATATAATAGTGAGGCCTATATATTTCGTATGGAACACAGTGAATCATATAGAATTTTAATGATATACTTGTATGGATTTGATACCATAAATTGTAAGATGAGCATTTGAAAGCATAGAAGTACAACACCCCTCACGTCCCCTAGCACCAGCATTACCAGCTATTACCCATGTACACTAAATGAAGACCATGATCCTAAAGGACCAGAAAATATAACAACACTGAATTCAAATACGGGGAGATTCGTTATAGCCGCCATACGGCACTTCAAGGTTGCTGTTTTGGTAGTTAAATACTCTGTAAGAATTCATTTTGAATCATAGAATGTAACTAAGAAAAATAATAAAAGACTCGTTTGGATGAGTCTGGTCATTTAATGTAGAGGAAAGTGCAACACCTCTCACGCCCTCCAGAATATGATTAACGGAACCCTATCACCAATAAACAAATTAAAGTAATCATCTAAATGCTAAAATGTACAATAAGAAACAACTCGATCAAATCTTCATCAGTTTTTATACATTGCATAAAATACATTTACGTTTCTGGAAAATTTATACTTGACTTGATTATTATATTTGATAAAAATACAAAGGAATGGACACATAATTTACACATTTGCGCACAAATTGTAAAATATAAAATTATGCTATGACAGAAGCAGTCACAGCTAAACAAATCGGATTAAAAAGTATACTCACGTAAACATGTTTTCCGATCATTTAAGCTAAGCCGGAAACCCCCCTCACACGAACATTTATAGCTTCCCACGGTGTTTTCACAAATTTGATCACAACCATGATTTCCAGCGCATTCATCAATATCTAAGATTAAAACCTTTCAATATATTACATGAAATCAATCACTTATTTGCACACATAAATTGTTATGAAATATATAGTCCCCATTAAATCTATATACTCTGACGGTGGTTGAGAACGTAAAAGGTCTGCATTTCTGCTGATTTTTTTTTTTATAAAATTTTGATACGCTTTTTTAAAACTATATAACTTATATACAGTAATTTGCTTATCTATCTCTTCGACATAATATAAGCTGAATTTGATATTTTGTTAAATTAATACGCATGGTTCAAGAAGACTACTGGTATTTTTCCCATTATTATGTTAAGTACGGTTTGTCACTTGGGTTGATTACAGAGCCGTATGCCAGCTGTACATTAAAAAAAACATGTTCAGATACGTGTTAGACTTACTCAATGATATACTAAGAAACACAAAGTTTAATATGCCTTGAACAACACAATTAAATGAAAGCCATTAAGAACTGATAGCCAGTGCTTATTAAGCAAGATTTCAACCGATACACTTGAAGAATAAACATTTCATTGTGCATAGACTGGTCATTACTTGATCAATATTAGTAGGGGTCCAATAGAAAATGCTACATTCCAAATATCTAAGGTTTGTGCATTGTGGTATAAGACAAGATGATTTTTAAATGTTTTCCTATATAACTCTATGTAAAACTAAGTTTGTCCAGGACTGGGCCAATTTCAGTCCTAATCCTTACCCTAGAGCGAAGTGACTCCGAAAATATCGAATGTGAATAGAAAGTTCATAATTATTCTAGAATCATATGCTGCTCATTTTTGTTATTCATAACAGAAGGACTATTTTTACATGTCCTGATTTTATGTGTGATGCGGTCACATAGAAATAGATGGAAAATTCAAACGACTTAAGATTGAAAATTAGTAGTGGATTTAGAGCTATATCCAGTTGCTAAAGCACTGGCTATAATTATCTCAAAGAAAATTTGCAAGTTTTCCGCCTCTCGTAAAGGCACCAGCTTCTAAGTCTACAGACTAAGGTGTTATAGTCTTAATAGTAAATGGTTATTACCTGAACATTTTCCATCCAGAAAGAAACCACGTTGACAAGAGCACGTGTAGCTCCCTTCTGTGTTGATGCATATTTGGTCACAGTCATTCTTTTTAATTTCATTACACTCATCAATATCTAGAAATACATTACTATTTTTATTGATATAAATAACATAAAATACGAAATACAAAGAGAGCAAAACGTGGATGCATGTGAGGCGTGTATGAAGATTATATAAACATCATGTTCCTAGTGATTAGAACAGGTAAATAGTTTTTGAACATAACCGATAATATGCATTCGTATTTTTTTAAGTTCAGTAGAGCGATGTAAAGATACATTAATTTTTTAAATATCATGATGTAAGTGGTGTAAAGAAAATGCACTCTTACTTGAATAGTAAACCTGTGATCTATTTCATGCACAGGAGATAGGGCTGGCTTTAGTCATGATGGCATATTGCCAACAGAAATTATTTAGATCTCTTGTTTGTGGAAACATATTATTTATTCTTATAAATTCTGAACCATTTATCTTTCCAAAAGCACTGCATAATTAATTGAATATGACAAATACAATTACACGTCTTAATATATATTGTAATATAATCGTGATGCTTTCGTTGCCTAACGCCTTGCACTGATTAAATTAAGGTATTATTGTCTTATTAATAAGCATATGCATAAAACTTGATTCCGTATCGTCAGAACTTCATGAGATCTTGTACAGTAATACAACATCGTAGCGTGATAAAAGGTTGTTTTTGATGAATACTTTGGAGGCTTTAACTTGCATTTTACATATCGCTGATCTAATTAATTTTTATTAGTTGAACAATTTTCTTTATACTCTAAAGTACATTATTATGTTAATAATATCATTGAAACTATAAGCACCTTGGCAAACTCCAGACAGGTTTTGATATCCTGTTCCACAGGAGCAAATGGCGCTTCCAATAACATTTACACAAACGGAATTTTCCTTTAGACATACAACTTGTTCTGTAGAGCATTCATCTATATCGGTGTCACAACGGGTACCCGCCCATCCTGGATTGCAAACACAACCTGTAACAAAAAAATGCGAATTCAAAATGAAGTCATATTTTATCATAAACTGAACATTACAAGATTTTCATATACTATAAATTATACACCTGCCTGTTTATAAGGGCCGTCCATAACACTTCTAACACCTTACTACTTAATCGTTGAATTTTCTTCAGGTGAGATACGACCAAACTAACCAATCGTAAACTGACTTGCATCCGCATAAACTATACTGGGTACAACTTTTTAAAGTGAGAAACCTCTGTTGCTTTCTCTCACATCAACATTATTTAAAAGTTATATGACAATTGTTAGCTTCAGAGGTTGCATGGTTACACTTGTATAAACCAGTCGAAAGCTTTCTATACAGTTTCCTTAATGACTGAAATCTACAACGCGACTAAGACTCCATTTTGCAGCTGCGTGAAACGACTGATTCAAGGCCAGCGACCTTTACCACTCAGCCATTGAGATTCCTATCGATACTCTGAATAATCATTGGTTGTAGTAGAGTCGAGACAATGTCTATGTAGAGATGCGACTGTTTTACATTCAGAGACCAAATTTTCAGTTTGTTTTTTCATTAATTGGGCTAATAAGACAAGTTTTACTGTGTTCTCTTATTTCTCTTGGCGTCATCATCTGATTTATTTTGTTAAATTTAATTATTACTTTTTTCAATAAACAGAAATTGACAAAAGTAGAAATTGAAAAATCAACATATTTTTACTTAACCTGTTCTCTTGTCACAATTTCCATTTAAACAACTACATGTCTGCAAACAGTTCCGTCCATAGTGGTAGTCGTCACATTCTGTAACAAAACGTGTTAATATAGTTATTTGCTTTCTCTATTTAATATAAAACTATATTACGACTTTTCACTGAGTAATTATTTTCGTATTTTATTTAATCTTTACTTTTAGGGGTTGATTCATTCATGATTTTATTTAATTTCCAGCTGTTCTTCAAGGTATAACCAACGTCTTACGGCTCATTGTGACGAAATAATGCACGGAGGGGTATCTAGGGTCTTCCTCCACACTGAAAGCTGGAAAGTAACCATATGACCTAAATTTGTGTAAATATATTTTTTTTATTTAAAACCTGTGCATGTTCGTCCGTCATTCTCCAACTGTTTACCACCTGGACATTCACACAAAAATGATCCGTCTGTATTTGTACATTTAGCGTCTTCGCTGCACTTGTTTTTATCCTCATCGTTGCATTCATCGATATCTAAAAGTAAATGACAGTCATACAGCTCGTCCAAAATCCACACTTAAATACCAAATGTATTTCGTTTATTTTTTTCTGCTTATCATAGTTTTTAATTTCTATCGATTTAAACTGATTTATCAGGAAAAGGTTATATAGTATCATAATGAGATTTTGCATGGAAAGATAATACTATTTAAAATATATCTCGGAACCGATTTATAGAAGGAAGAGTCATCATACAAGTGAAAGACATGTGCGTATGTGTGTGTGTGTGTGTGTGTGTGTGTGCGTGTGCGTGCGTGCGTGTGTGTGTGTGTGTTAAGCTTTAATACTAGAGACTTTACACATTTTGTAAAGAAATAATATTACACAGCAGAACTACATTTAGTGACAATGTATCAGTAAAATGATATTTCTGTTCCTGGTTTGACTCTAATAAACTGGAGTAGTTTGAAGAAATTAACTCAATATACATTTCCATTATATATGTATAAAGAAGAACAATTTCAGTTGTTTTACCAATGCACGATACACTGTCAGGTCCAAGAATGTAGCCACTTCTGCAGCCGCATACTGCATGGTCAACTTCTGGCAGGCAGAAATGCGAACAGGTGAGATTATACATGGACAGGCAAGGGTCTGAACCTAATGTAAAATAAAAAACGACTTCATTAGCCAGGTAGATAACGATGCAAAGACAATATGTACTTTTTGTAGAGAAGGTTACTGCCGTCTTAAAAAGAATGGCCCTATGCAGTGACTTGCTTAGATTTCTGTGTAATTATAAACAATGTCTACCTTCGAAGAACGGATATTCTTTTGATGTTACCTAACTTACATTGTTGATTAGTTTGAAAGACAATGTCTACCTTTATAGATAAGTTTTTACCTTTTGAAGAAGCCGTAAATATAATTTTAACTGAACTGATGAGTTTAGATTATGTACTATTTGGTATTGAATACCACTGTAGAATTTAAGTTTTGCACAATTCTCGAAGAATGTTCTTGACGTGAGAGTGCATCACAATAATAACCCAATACACTCTTTTATCTTTTCATCCTTCATACATGTTTTATTTTAAAACTCAGAGTGTGTTATTTCTGGCTTGTGTCATTGTAAACGCTAAAACAATGATTCATTTTGTTTAACTTACGTTTCCTACATGTTCTTCGATCATCGTTAATGCTATATCCAATGTGACAAAAACAGCTGTAACGGCCTTGGTTATTCACACATCTCTGTTCACAGCCAGATGTACCTAACTCGCATTCGTCTATATCTAAAATAGAATCGAAACTCATACAACAGTATTAAGTAAAATGAGCTTGAGACTAGAAATGCTAAAGCTTAACTTTAATTTAATTGCTCTTTCATTCATAACACATGTATATAGTTTTATATTGAACTCCAATAACAGTAAAAATAAGAATCAAATATTTTTATCTTAACAACTTAACGAGGATGCTATCGTTTCAAGGAAATTTGAAAGGAAAGAAAATGCAACTGGTAACGCACTCAACAACGGAGGTAACCCGAAAGAATCTTTACTAGAAATGTTTACCAGGTGGGCACATTCGAATGGTTATTTCCTGTGTAAAGGGTACGGGAATTTCCAACAAGTTAATTGCTAGACTTCCTCATAGTTATCCTCTATTCGAAATTTTAATCATAATGCTGGTTTGAATAATATGTTGATACAAACAAGTTATATCTTCAAAGGAGGCATTTTGGTAATTTTGACTACAGATTTGGTGAAACTACAGTATTACAATTCTTCGGTACTCCCGTAGAAAAATACAAAATAAATGTATCATTTTGAGGTTATGTTTCTATTAAAGTAATGATATTTAAGTATTTTATTACCCTTGCAAGACCATTTGTCTATTTTCGTGTATCCGTCTCTGCATCCACAAGAATAACCTCCAAGTGTATTTGTGCATTTCTGCATACAATTATTCAGCTGTGGATCTGAACATTCGTCGGTATCTAAAAGTGATAGATTCTATTATTTTGGACTTTCAATATTTTCTATAACATAGTAAACATGTTCCACTGAGCCAAAGTGCCCGTTACGAATATGAGTCTTAACCTTCGCATTTGTGTAGAATTCTTCATTCAGAAAGTCATCAAGCTGGCTTGCAGAATGTCGTTGTTTCAGATTGACGCAAGCACACAATTGAAACAGCGCCAAGATATGCACGCAGGGTTTCTTCAACCATAATAGCTTGGACGTATTCGCCACATGACCTTATTTGTATTTGGGGAACCTTGACCGAACACAAAGAACAAAAACGTTTATATTTCTTACCTGTTTCTGGCTTAGTTTTGAGTCACATTGATTTTTGCCTATAGTGTCTCTTGCAATGAATTAGCTAAGACGATAATGCTCGTGACTCAAAATATATCATCAGCTTAAGACAAAAGTCATGGACCAACCAGTGACTTTTCAGAAAACAATCAGATTTCTTAATCACTTTTGCAAGAAAGTTAATTTAAAATGTGATCATTCTATTCAACTCTTTTTTTAATAATGACTTTTGGTTTTGCATTAACAGTTTAATATTCAAACCAATACTAAGTCAATATTTTTGTTAAGCTACCTTTGCAGTCTCCTTCATCTGTTTTGTGAAATCCAGCTCTACATTCACAGGTGTATGATCCTACGCTATTGACACACATTGTTCTCGAATCATTGCACGCCTGATGGTCCGATTCACATTCGTTTATATCATCATTGCACCTATCGCCATACCAACCATCTTCACATACACATCCTTTAACTGGGTCACATCTATCCGCCCCTTGACCAGTACAAATACAGTCTTGTTCGCAGTTGTCTCCCCAGTGAAGTGCATCACATTCTTGAATTTAAAAGTATTTTATTAAACATTTCATTATCTTTCACAAACACAAACAGTCTGCTATTATTTTGTTTCTTTGCACTCCGTGCTTCCTGGACATTATATCGTATACTTAGAACTTACTTAGAAATGAAATGTCATTCATAAATGTTAATAAATAAAAAAAATATACATTTCCAATAAATCATTCTATAGTGTATGCTTAAAGGTTAACAATTTCTGCAAAGAAACTGTATCTTTACATATTTTTGTTTTTACTCTAACATAGCTTTTACCAGTATTTTAGTTAAGCGACGGCGGGGTGTTAACCTTACTAGTGTTTCTGGATTATGTACCAGTAAAAAAACTTTTCCACTTGAATCAGAAAAGGTGGCCAAATGATTTCAGACACAATGACTTTTATCATATCGTCGTGGAGGACACGCGCCCCGCCCTTCGATCGAACTCGCGACCCCATGATATTTTAATAATTAAGAACATTTTACATAAGAAGCATTAAACCTCGGTATAGAAAGATACTTCAAAACGTATTCGGCGAGGAATGTATTGTACCTGTGCATGTTGCAACCCCTTCCAAACGGTAACCAGTAATACACGTGCATTGAAAACTACCATTTGTATTGACACAACCTTGTGGACATATTCCTCTACCACATTCATCAATATCTGAGAACAAGAAATATATTTGAAACTGTAACGTATTGTCGTGTGCAAAAAAAGAAAAATAACTAGTAACATTTTTTACTGTTTTGTGGTGTAATTCTAATAAGTGAATAATTTGCAACAAATGTAAATTAACACAAAATACTTGCTGGGGTCCTTAAATAATTGTTATGTTTTGTTACAGTACATTTGTTGTTTGTTTTATACAGAACTAAAATGTGATCTGACAAAAGTATATGTTCAGGGATACCTTTGCAGTTTTTCCCAGTTTCGTCTAACTCATACCCGTCTTTGCAGAAGCAAACCGGAACAGTGTCTTTTCTGGTGCAACCATGTGTTTTTGAGCACTCAATCTTTTTCGAATTATCACATACACCGTCTGTAGAAAACAAAACATCAATGAAATTAAGTTCTATGCGAAACTTGTATTATTTCTGTCGAGAAATATACTAAGTTTTCAACGGAAAATTACACTTAGTCTACAACAACCTCAACTGCATGAATATTTGTGTATTTATAATTTTTATCTATAGTTGAATAATCTCGGGTCAGGTAATAGAAAAAGAAGATTTAATAGGAAAACTTAGAGATAGTTTTGCGTAAGTAGATATTTATGAAAGTCGTACCCGATATCTGAATACATGACCATAATGTTGTATTAAATCTATAACCGGCGTAACACTGGCAGATAAAGCCGCCTTGTGTATTATTACATAATTGGTCACAGTTGTGTATCGCCTCCTCACATTCATTTATATCTGCAAGAAAGTTGATGAATAAATCGGTTTGTGGCATGAGGGTAGATGTTTCATTGCTTAAAGATATTGAGTAAACACGCCGTTTGAGACATTCTGTAAATCCTCGACATGCTTTTTTAATCAGAATGTTAAAGAAATGTGATCATAATCACCATTTTTAAAATTGCAAATAATATTCTTCAACAGTAGTAACTTTACTCAATATAATGAAAGTGCAACGGGCATAACTGCTGTACCTTTGCATTTCAACGTGTCTCTGCTGTTAACTCTAAATCCATCTTTACATGTACACTCAAAACTTCCGTCTGTGTTTGTACAGTTATGTTCGCATTTGCCGTTGCTGACAGCACACTCATCTATATCTAAAACAATTACTGAGTGATTACAAGCCGCATTTCAGTAAATAATGAACGTCTTCATACGAACTTTGGATGAACTTTGGAACTTGAATGAAATTGATTATGTGGTTAAAACTTATCAATTTTTCCTGACCGATATCAACAAATAAGACGTTCCTTGATCATGCCCTTAAAGATGGCCATATAGAAATAATGATAATCGTGCTGGAAAATGGTTTTAAGTAACTGAAAGAAGACCGCTCCTAAGTGTGCATTTTGATAAATATTTGCGTACAGCCAGTATCTTTTTCAGCCTTGGAAAAAGAAAAATATCACAGTTACATAATCAGGTGCATATTTAGGGAGATTGATTTTTACCACTTTTTCATATTTCAGAAACTTTTAAACGATGGCACTTTGGTGAGACGCAGAGTTGTCATGGATTAAATGGAGATAGCAGAAGATGACGCATTGTTCGTGTTTTTCGTGTTTTTTTCTTTTTTTTCTTTTTTTAAAATGCTTTTATCTCTATAAAACAGGGACTAACAGTGTAGGAATTTTCAACAGTACGATTTGAGTTAAAGATAGAATTCAAACATACTTTCACTCGTTACATCTTTTTCAGTGACACTGTAGTTCATTGAGTTACTAGTATAACCTTCCAGGTCTGAACTTCTATTGGCTGTGACATTGTGCAAACTTTTATTCTTAAGGACTATTTAAGTGTTGTCATTATTTGGAGAATAGCCCCGAATGTGATTTTCAACATACCAATGCATCCATCCTCGCCGTCGTCCTCAAAGCCATCAGGACATTGCTCACATATATATGATCTATTTTGCATCTTTTGTTGTTCCGCCGTTAAGCTCGTGCAGCTTCTGTCTAATGAGCATGGCTTCGTCGCACAACCGTCAAACACTCGTTCACAATCAGGTCCTGTGCAATAAAATATTCCTATATTTATCACTTTAATCATTTATCCATTGCAGTGACTTAAATACGTGCGCTTTAAATCTAATTTTAAATACATTACGGCTGGATATGATCATTTGTTAAAAGCTGATTAGATATAGTAGGATAAGTTTTTTTAGCAAATTTCCTTTATCTTATGCAGTCCACCCGGACGTTCGTTTTAAAGTCACAATTAAGAGAGTTACAATCCTTTTACATATTATAAGAATACATTTCAACGATAGGTTTTATAAGAATAAAGGTGAAGTAGCTTAATTTGTTCAATCTAACAGAAACTGCGACAAAACCAGTTTTGAAAAACAGCATCAGACGATTTCATTTCAAATAACATGCTATTATATTACTGTCTACAGTATGGAAAATATAATAAGGCATTGTATCTAATCTGTTGTCGATTACAATTTGTTTGATTTAACGTTGCATCGATACAATTATAGGTCATATGGCGATTTTCCAGCTTAATTGTTGGCGGATGACCCCAAGTTCCTTTTCGTGCATTATTCTATCACGATCGAGTACCTTGGAAGAACCACCGACCTTCCGTAAGCCATCTGAATGGCTTCTTCACATCGCTTCCTCACACGAAGAATTCAACGCCCTGAGTGAAGCCTGATCCCACATCGTCGAGGGGCAAGCAATTATGAATCTAGTAATTCAATCGGACATTTAACCAGGTACCTTCATATTCGGGGTCACATTCACATGTGGAATAACGAAAGTACTCGTTTTCTCGTGGATCGTTCCTTGGAACACCAGTACACACACCATGTCCATTACACGCCGTACACAGTAATATACTCACAGAAAAATCCGGAGAAAGTCGACCGTTCTCGTTTTCTGCCGCTACTCTATGTAATGAAAAACATGGTTTACTTTGTTATTCTTTTCTAAAGTCTTTAATTTTGATTGCGTGTATAATAAGTATTGTATAATGTATCTTTCATTGCAATTGTGCTTGTGCTGCATGAAATACTTACGTACTTTTAAAAGTAAGTAATTATATAGTAGTATGTATAGAACATTTAGCCAACGATGAGAAAAAGAGGCTCACCGAATCGAGACAGGCTCATCTGTTTCCGGAACAAATGTAACAGTAGAAGACATCTGGTCAAATTCAGCGCGAACTTTGGTTGAATTAATGTGTACTTTATCACCAGCTTCGAAGCTTATTTTACACGTTGCACTCTGTCCTTTTGTCACATTAACAGTTGAACATCCTTCAAGTAACGGCACAGTCTCCTCTGGTATAGAAAATATCGGCGATGAGTATAAAAATGTTTTTCGTTTTATTTCATTCAGATCTATTATCATTTATATTAGTAGATATACATCCAGATTCATTCATATATTTTCTGACTTTTTCAACATGTTTTTCGTTCCATTTGAATTGAATATGGTACTTATATTGTTGTTAATGTTTATGGTCTCACTTCCAACCCCACTTCCGGTTTTTGTGGCCACCAATTTTCATGCTTATCCCTTTTTGCCTACCCTACCCCTTTCATCCGCTTTTTAACCAATCTCCATCTTTATATATTTCATTAAATCAAACTTTGCGACAATCAGTCTATTGATCATTTAACTTTACGTCTACATGTGTTTTCAAAGTCAAAAAAATCTTGTAAAAAGTTAAGAAATGTGTAGAATTGTAGTTTGAAGGAACATACATCTTGAGCTATTTTATTGGATAAATATGCTGATTAATCCCCTTTTAATGATCAAAAACTAGTTTATAATTCTCTGTAAAGGTAGTTACCAATTTCTTTTTTGTCTTCTTCTGCCTGCCCTTTGACCTGTTTAGTTTTCTCTGCAACGTTTCGATTCTCCGTGGAAACATAGTCAAATACACACTCTGTATTCTCGGGACCATTGCATATTTCGGTTGCTTTTGCTCTGAGCTTAGGGTCAGCTACGTCTAAAAATCTCGGTACGAACGAATTGTTGTGAAAATCAAAATGGGATTTCCCATCATCATAGACAAATGCGGAGTTGTTCGGATTTATTGTCCCTGTATACAAATATCTATTATGGTGATCAGTTTATTCAACAAAAGATCTGATAAAAATGAAACTTATCTTAGATTTAAGTATTCATTAAACTTCTGTTGTATATCATTTCATAGTTATATCATTACGATTTGAGCCACACCATGAGAAAAGTCAATAAAGTGCATGTGCGACCAGCATGGATTCAGACTACAGAAGTCTGGTCAGGATCCATTTCGAAGCCTATTGCAACTAGAGAAACCGTTAGCAAACAGCATGGATCCTGACCAGACTTCGTGGATGCTCAGGCTGGTCTTGAATCCATGCTGCTTGCATTTGCACTAACCTAAACGCTGGTTTTCTCATGGTGCTGCTCATATTCTTTTTGGCCTAGTGTATTACAGAAGGTATATGTATTTCAAATTATTTTTAAGTGATGACTTAAGAACCTCACATGTTTTTCCGTATTCAAAAATTTCTCTTTCCGTAAGGTTTGGCTTTAAGACCGTTCCATTCGGCATTGCAAAGTCATCACTTGGATCACCATTGTAATTTCCGAGAAGTCCTTTCGTTAGATTTTTAAGATTTTCAGGAACAAACGTGCTCAAAGAAAGCATTTCGACACCAATTGATATTATAAGAGATACATCTGGAAAGAATATGAATAATATAATTTTTTACAAGCAAGTTTCTTTCAAGAATATATTCATTTTATCAAAATGTGTACACATGATATATTTATAGAATAAATGTCATTTACAGAAGAAATGAGTATTGTTATTTAATCAAAATATCTGATATTAAGACAAATGCGATACAATACCGACGACCGTTAAATTTTGTCGTTAGATTAACAACAAAAAGGAAAGCGGTAATATTTGTTGCTTGTATCAGCTATATTAGATTTTTGGTATAATGTATCCCTGTCCTGTAAGTATATGTTTAAGTATATGTATTTAAATATGTGAAAATAAGATTATTAAAATGAATGTAATTAATGGGACCTGATACGTTACTCCATAAAAATTGCCCGTGAAAACAAATTCAATCTTACTACAAGCGGGGAAGAAGACGTTTACACTGCCATTTTGTTTAGAAATTGTCAACTTCTCGTCCTGAGAAGACCATGAAAATGGGTCAGTTTCATCTGTATTTGAGTTATACTGGTCTGTCAGATCCACCTTGTTTCCATACAAGTTAACTCCTGCAATCAGATAGCTTATAACAAAATGAATAACGCACATTTTAATATGATATTAAAGTGACATATAATTCAGAATTTATACTATTACTTCAACACTAATAAAAAAAACAGAGCAGGTTAAAATATGCTTCCTCAACCTAATAAAAGCTTGATCAATAGAACTTTATGGAATTAGATCATTTGCCTAAATGCAATGACTGGATCATAGCGCATTCGCCGGTTCACTGCAAGTAAAATGAAACCAATAATTTTACACAGTAGGCACATGCGAGAGAATTCCCAATAATGTTCAAGTCAGTTTAGAGCTTGTCTATAAATAAATGTATATGATATTATATCATGTACCAATACCTATATATACTTATTGCGAAAAATTTATATCTGTAACTTTGAAAAGTGTCATCAAAATGAATATTGTACAAGTTTCAGTACGTGTAAATTACGTTAATTCTCTCTCGTTCGCTGCTCTTATGGACGACTGTTTGAATTAAGAGGTTGCAAACAAGTCTCACAAAACGCCAGACATTGAGTAATTATTTTATTTGTTTAGTAAACCATATATTCCTGAACTTGTATTATTCCTAATTCACCTTATATGAAACAATTGTATGTACCCGTGATTGATTTATATACGGTGAATTAGGAAGAGTTCGAAATATGAGATATTACAATATTACAAAATTCTGGATAAATTTACTGATGCCCTATGTATTAAAAAGGTGTATCTCTCATGTTGAAACAAGATATCATGGATCAACTAACACAGAAAAACTGGGGTTCATTGTTAGAAGACTTTACTCTTGGGTTTCATGAAGAATGGTTATTTCAGACCGTTGGAGATCCTACGATATGTTTGTTTAATGTAGGACAAAGAATAAAAGATCAGTTCTTAGAAAATTTAAGGTATACTAATTATTTGATATTAAAAGGTCGTTAAATTACCTGTTCGTTCGTTATTGCGCTCGACATGTACAGATGTAGTATTTGAATCTTTCGCAGCAAACGCTGTAAAAACTGTGGCATCAGACAAATTTCCATTTCCTTTAATAGCTCTTTCTGTCCTAGCTTGCAGATCAAAAGAGCAATTGCCTGTGTTTATTTGTAAAAGTGTGTACTCTCCAAGCCCATTGAAAGTGAAATTCAATCCATCTAGTGTAGTGAAATGCGGATCTCCCCAGAATGTTCCTAATGAATTGAAAAGGGCAAGGAAAAATAAATTTGAACAGAAGAAAGTATTTACGCTTATGCTAAAACTGATACACTTCTAATAAACTTCATATCAGTACACGATACAAAAAAAATGATTCTTACTTTCTTAATAACCTTCCGCATCCTTATTTGTTGCAAAACTTAGAAACGAAAAAGAAATAATTTAAACTAATATGCCAATATTTACCAAAATTGTATGGTGATGTTCTATAACAGCTTCCAGTCGGTCTTAATTCGTAGTAGAGATTACAATATTTCGACAAAACACAACATTTTTCCTTTGGTTGGACATCATTTACTTTGTGTTCTAAGGGATGGCGTGGGTTATACAGCTGAAAACTGCCTGCCAGTGGTCTTTCGTATACCCAGAGCCAAGTTGTCAAATCGTAACAACAGGACTTAAATGTAAGAAAAAATCAGCGTGAGATAAAAGTACATGCAGCGGCAGATTGCAACTTCTTATCATCAAATCAAATATTTCAATGTCAAATAAACATTTATCAAGGTGAAAAAAAAGCAATCGGTATGTGTATTCAATATAAATTAGCGTTTTACGTACGTGTAATCTATATTTAGAACATATATGATCGGATTTCTCTTTGAAAGGTTGAGAGTAGTACAGTCATATATTTCCGAAATGCCTGAAATCTGATTCCTAACTTTATATGTAAAACGGAACCTTGATATACAATGATGCTTTTGGCACCAAAGGATTTTTCGATGCTGGATCATCGTTGGTGCAGGCGTCTCTTTCGATCCAAGCCTCGCATAATCAATCCGAGCAAAAAGTACTTGCAGATCAACTGTTATAGTAAAAAATTATTAATTTCAATACAAAATCTCAAGGGCATAATTTGTACACATAGACCAAACCAGAATCGAAACATAGCATATTAACCTTCCCATAATGTCCGAAGTTCCCCACGTGTAGCATATCAACACATTTATATCTTAAATCGTGGCGCCATCTAAATAATCCAATCCGCCAAAACCAAGGATCAAAACGTGATAAACGTATATCACACGGACATTCTGGCGTCAAGCTGGCAATGTAATCAAGTCTTTTCTTGTCTTTATGGTTCGCATTATACCATCTAATGCAGTCAACAGCATGATTGTCGTGTTGTTTAACTCGCGAATTCAGTGGAATAAAAATCAGTCCAGCTACATCTAGGTCCGCTAAAAAGAATGCACAGAATGCAACTAAACACAAAAATAGCAGACGCGGTTTGATTAAGTCTTTTAGTGGGGAAAAAAGGAAAAAGCGACACCATTCATAAATAATTCTGGATTATTTTTGAAGGCAAGCAATACGACAATATCGTTTTAGACGACAAGACTAATTCTATTTAACAAAACATTCATTATCTGATTTACAAGAACACTTTTACTCAAAGAAAATAATCCTGTCATATCGTGGGAATAATATCTAAAATTCGCATCAATGAAAATGCCAATATCTACTACACTGTAACTTCGTTATCTTATAAATGATATTTACTCCTTTTATACAAACATATATTGGTAGCAATATATTTCAAATTGACTAAATGTGTGAGAAGTTATAAACATGTTTTTATACAATTATTAAAAACTTTGCAACAAATATTAAGGCGGCATTAATCATTTCATTTAGTATATATCTTCACTCTATAGTATCCTGCATGCTAAATGAGGACAATACTCAAAACAGAATATGCTTAGTCAACAAAATTAATGTCAAACGTGACTTTTACTAACGCTGGATCAACCATGGTTAAAGCCAATTCGAAAAATGCCGTAGGGGAACGATCCCCATTTTAAATATCTGAGCATCAACAACCTGTTTGAATTCAAAATACGGTCACTAAGTACTCATTAGTTACTGCAAAGCCACCGCACACAACTCGTGTCATAACTGAAAATTTTATACTTTATAGATTACCTTTTTTGGCGGATAAAGACGTAAGCTTCGAATCCATCTGCAAAGCTGCATTTGTAAAAGAATAAGGATGCGTTTTGGTGATAGAATTTACGGTATATCCAACCCACACATTAGGACTTGTTGACAAGTTGTTGACCCATTGCATCATACCATTTCCATAAATATAAAATGCATATGTGGACTTCCCATTTGAAGTTAAAACCACTTGAAATGTAGATGTCTAAAACAAACAAAAACAAACGTTTTACAACATTTTAAAATATATTTCAATTTGTTGTTAAGTCACTGAAAGGCTGCGCATTTTTATGTAAATAACTGAAAAAAAATAGGAATCGAGTGTCCGTCCTAAAACATTAACTATTAAGAAATACGAAAGCATATCAACAAAAGGTATATTAAAGTCATATGAAGATCATAGTTTTGCCAAGCATGAAAGCTAGTAAAGTTTGTATATTGCAATGAGAAATGGTATGATATGTCTAAATTTGACTCATGCAACTTATAAAGTGGGCTGTATACAGTTCAACCTTTTTATAAACAGAATCAAAACATAAAAAATATAGTCGCGAACATCGTTCTTAAAAAATGACATTGTGTATTCAACTGGATTAGGTAAAATCAATAAATTGGCAAACGTATAGATAAATAATCTTATTTATTATGACTCAAGGTACCTTTGTTTTGTCATATCCACTTCCTATTGCTTTCATTTTGTACCATGTTGCAATCAAAACAAAACTAGCATCATACGAAGTAAGATTTTCAAATTTTTCGACGATAGTCTCTATGTACAAAATTAGGTCAGAATCCTTTTCCATTTTCTTATGTGAGTTAAGAATGTCATATGATCTGAACCTCAATAGTTCTGACTCCCTTTTATCTCTCGGTCCAAAGAATGGTGCGAGTATGGTCCTCTGTTGGCCAAGACTAACTAAGCTCAGTTTATTGGCAGGAGGTGTCGGGTAGGCAAATGGTGAATCAAAGCTAACAAGTCCAGACGCACAAACCTACCAATAGAACGGACTCTTGTTTATTTTTAAGTCATTTAACTAAATTAATGGTGTTACATATATATACGTATATGAATAAATACAATTATTTGACATTTTACGAATGCCTTCTCGGTCTGATATTTGCATATGTCAAACAGTTGATAAGATATTTTATGTTTGGAAAGATTTTGGAAATTAATTATAACTCTAGATACAAAATGTATTCAAATATTTCGAAGACATATTCATGTTCTTAACGATATGTTAAATACTCACATACAAATCTGTGTGCATCTTGTCAAACACCGGAAGTCCGGGCTCAAATGATACTTTCGGACCACAATGTGCTCTCTTTGATACCAAAATATCGCCCACGTCTTCACCAAATGGCATCAGGGGCACTGAAGTGTTAATCGTTTAGAAATACATTTTTAAACTTATTCATAATTTTGCTGACTAATACAACAATGGCAAAAAATATAAAAATAATTTTTAACCTCGGTATGAAATAGACACCAGTTATTAACATAAATGTCTGATAGCATAGGAGCCGTTCTGATCCAGTTAAACGAAATCAAGAGTACAAAGTGTTGCCATTTTTCAAATAATTGGTAACTTACTTGTGTCACATTTCTTTGTGCGGTCATCATAAATTCCAGTGGTACACGTGCAAACAGAGTTAATGCACTGAGAACCCGCTAGTAGACAATAATCTTCATTAATACAGGAACCACCGACGTCAGCTGAAATCGACAAAACGAATAATGATGTTGAGGTTTACGCATCCCAATGGATTTTCAATGTGTAAATCTAATGTAATAATTTCATGTATCAGTTGCAATTTTACTAGAGGCCTCCGTGGAGAGGACTTAGAACCACTTGCCCCTCACTGATGTGGGTTCGAGCCTCACTCGGGTCGTTGAATTCTTCATTTTGGGGAAGCCAACCCACTAGCTTACGGCAAAATAGTGGTTCTACATAGATGCCCATCCGTGAATACAATAATGCAAGGAAGGACACTTGTGGTCTCCCTTAATCCAAAAGCTAGACTGTATACATACGAGCTATAATTGTGTCGGTGCGATGTTTTAAAAGATTATAATTATTCACAAGATGTAATAAAGTTTTATTTGGATTTGATTTCTTCATCTGAATAAGCAACATATTTTCAAAGCAAACATTAAATGAATGCTAGGATAAACTAATGTCTTTTAAAATATAACGAAGGTCGGTAGCGTGTGCTTCTATAGATCACTGCAAATAGCGTTTGGCGATCACTCACATTTAACAACACATTCTGGGGTATCGTTACTCCATTCTCCTGTTTCTCCACATATGGAATTCTCTTCGCCAACAAGCAAGAATCCTTCATTGCAGCTAAATTTTATTTCATCGTTGTATTTTGTCCCCTGAGAATCCATGGTTCCATTCGTAGGTGCCGAAAGAGATCCACAATCTTAAACAAAAGACATCAAATTTAAAGCAAACATCAATGTGCTGTACAACAATGCTAACTTACCACTTACATATCCTCATTACTTTTTGCTTAAATTAGACATTATATTAAAGTATATGCAGGACTATGACATAAAATATCGAACATTGCTACAACCAGTCGATCGCAAAAACACCTTGAAATCAATTTACTGCGCCAGGTTTAGAGCTAAATGTAACTGTTTTCTTTCATTTAAGATTTAAGCAAATGGGTTTCATTGCCAAATTCTTTTCCGCGAAATTGAATTCGGCTAATGATATCATCAATGATGAATTTCTATCACTTCACTGTTAAGATATTGGTATTTGCTGTTGTCATTTCGAAAAATTCATCTCTTTCAGTCCAAAGTGTGCTAGTTTTATAATTATTATGTAAAAGAAATAACAGGCATGTTAGCTCTTTCAATCAGTATATTTTACTTTTTAAATTCTAGATTATGAATAAGAAGTTCATTTACAAGGCTAAACGTAAAACACAACAAAGTTATTATAGACTTGATACAACTGACTGTGTTGGTGGAACGTAACACACTAACGATTTGTGGCGCATACTGTATGGTAATACTACATCATATGAACATTGGACAGATTTCAAGTTACAAATACTCATCATTAATGATACAATATTTACTTAACTCTGCTCCATTCTGTTCTGTTCAGCTTCACGGCTTTCCACACCGGACAATACTAAACTATATTATGACATGAAACCAAATATAGACCTACCAAATATCATACAAGTTGTATTGTCACTCCACACACCTCCAGCTTCACAAGTAATCACATTGTCACCATAAAGTTTGTACCCGGTGTTGCATTCTATTTCAGCGTAAGTTTCAAACACATAGATATCTGTACCGTCAGTTTTAGATATTTGCCCATTGTCAGGCTTAGGGTTATCACACACTGAATATATAACATATGCAAATATAAACGGTATATATGTTTCCATTTTAAATAAAATCTTCAATTTTCAAACAAAGCTCCGAGTTTGTAGAATAAAAGATGCAATTTATGCAAGTCTAAATCTAACTACACGGCAATTTTTTCTCAATGTTTCGCATAGGCTTATGTTGGGTAATTCAGGATAAAATGCTATTGCTTAAAAGATACTATTGGATGTATTTAAGTGGTACAACTTACCAAAATGGAAACAATTTACACGATCTATCAATTCTTAATTCCTGTATGAGAAACATCAGCCATTCAAAAGCATGAAACTTATAATATAACCCTTTATAACCTTTTTTTGCGGGCGACTGATGCAGACCCGTCCAGTTTAAGCATATCTGAGAAATAAATCCTATCAAGTATAAGAAAGCATACTTGTATTTCGAGAAAGGCCTAATCAAGTTTACGTATCACCTCATAATATACTTACCGTATTGCGTCTGATCAAAGAATAATGTTTACCACGAAATAGAACTCAATGTAATTTAAATCCAAATGGCGCACTAGCAATGAGTCAAAAAAAGTAAGTATTATCAAAAAGATGTTTCACGTGTTTTCTCTCCTTTCATTTATTTGTGTTTCTTTGTTGTTGTTGCTGTTACTGCTGAGAAAATTCAATTCTTCGATCAATATCTATATTTATGGAAAATGTTGATTATTATTCTAGCAGATCAAAATCTTGTTTTACTTATTTGACATGTTCTGGTCCATTAATCAATACATTTTGTTTATTTCAGCAATGCACCAGACGCAAGCAAAACGAGCTATATTATGTTTCCTGCCGTTCAACCTTTTTTACTCTGTTAACTTTCGAGCATCAAAATATCTTTGAAGTATTTCTAAATGTTTAAACTAATTTAGTACAAACTCTTAAATCAAAATCACGTTTCTGTCGCTGAAATAGTATATATGCATTTCAGCGTGTTCCTTGTTAAGCAGAAAAAGAAATAGAAAAATCTCTATGTAGTTATATTTTGAGAAGAACTTGAATACATATTCATATACATCTCCACTTTAAGACAATTTTTCCATAAATAATATACTGGAATGAACCTTTATAAATATTCGGTAACCAATGACCAAGGAATTTCAAAAAATATTTGATTTATTAATTAATAATTTTTAAAATCAACTAATTCAAAATCTAAAGCAACTGTGTCATTATCATTTTTTACATTGAGGACATCATGTATTTACCCTGTATTTCGCATTCAACCGAGTAATTCCACCTAGCACGGGTTCCTGTGTCTAAACATGTGGCAAATTGTGTACCCTTAATATCATAGCCTTCATCACATTCAATTACAGCAACTGATCCTGTCGTAGTCCCTTGGGAATCGTTGACTTTACCATTTGGCACGGACAGCAAACCACAGTCTTAAAATAAAACATTTTACATTCACCAAATAATAACGCAAGTTAATGAAGACTTTAAATGTATACTGAAAAATCACATATTTTCGTGAGGTCACGAACTTGAAACGTTGAGTATGTTCGCGAGTTTTAATATTCGCAAAATTGTACAAATGGTATCCTATTTGAATAAGACATATACTAATAGTGAATATTTACGCGGCGATTCATTTTCGCGAGATGTAGGGTTCCGCGAATTTAGCGAAAAATATACCCTCGCGAAAAATTCTGTTTTTACAGTACTTATTCGTAAGGACGTAGGTAATCTACTACATGTATAGATTTTGGGTATCTACGTACAATGTACCTAAAGTATTGAGTTAATTTCATTACACTTAAAAGACAAATACTCAATATTCTAACTAAGATATTATATAATGTGCTTACTTTTTCATCTGTTCTTACCTGAAGCATCACAGATGGGATAATCAGACCATGTTCCATCATCCTGGCAAATAATTGTTGAGTTTCCTGTGATATCATATCCAGGATCGCAAGATACTTCAACGACTGTGCCAAATTTTGTTTCGTTTTTGTCTACGGAACCTTTGATTGGAGTTGGATCTTCGCAGTCTGCAAGTAATGAATCTCGGCTCGATAATTTGCACAAGTGTATAAAATGCATGTATTGTTTAAAAACCTTCTGGTGTACTTCAAAAGAATGAGTGTACCTTATTTCTTTAGAGGGTGCATACAGTGCGACATAAAACATATATTTTAAGTTTGCTTGCTTTGTCTTTCATACTGCTTTTATCTATCCTATGCTGAATATTATCGAAGTTTTAAATCGATTCACAACGAGACATGCCAAAACCATTAGGAATCGACTTTGGTGTCAGTAGCCTTCAGTGTAAATACAGTTTAAGTGCTGTAATTTGCGACTGGAGGAAACGCACTTTTAGTGTACGTATATGTATTTCTGTGTTGCTAATCAACAGCTAAATTTATTTTTATCTAATTATTTCTGTATAACCCGTAGAATATATATATATATATATATATATATATATATATATATATATATATATATACAGTTGAAACTCGGTATCTCAAACTCGCTTACCTCGAAATTCCGCTTAAGTCGAAGAAATTTTAAAGTCCCGTCAAATTTCCTTCTTTATATATGTAATTCAACTTCGGTTACGTCAAAATTTGACTTACCGAGACTCCGGATGTGTCGAAAGGGATTTTCAGTCCCGTCAATAAAATTCAAGTGCATTGTAAACTCGGTAAGTCGAAGTGAGAAAAATATGCGATAAAATTTCAAACATGTCATTGTGAATGTGGTTGGTTTTTAACATATGTCCATGCTTATTGCCTAACATATCAAAGGTGCGGCGATTATCAATGTGAGATGACATCATACTTGTTTGCACGTGCCATAATGATAATTGTTTGATGTAAACCTTAGATTTTTTTAATCAGCAGTCATTCGTTTTTGAAACGTTACGAAAATTGCTTTTAATTTAAACTAATGAATTAATTAGTTTGAACAGTTGGGATCTTTAATAAGGATTAATTAGAGATAATCGCGATGAGACTGTAAAAAATAACTTCTTTGGGGAAAGCATCATTCGTTCAAATGTCAGACCAAAATGCTGCTAATCCTCCGGGAGAGAAACATAGTACAAAAAGGAAAACTTGACTAAAAACGTATGAGGTTGGTATCATTTTTATTCTTCGAAAAACTGAAAACCTTGATAAACACAAACTGTACGGAATCCTGTACGCGTAAAGTGCCGACAGAGTATACACAGCATTTAGGAAACAGCTTTTATTTTTTATTAAATCTTTTCGAACCGTGTACTCATTTCGTCTATATATACGTCCCTCTTCATAACTCGAATTTCGGTTATCTCGAAATAAAAAGCATGGTCCCTTGAAATTCGAGATACCGAGTTTCGACTGTATATATATATATATATATATATATATATATATATATATTGATATGTGCATGATATAACGCTAATGATATTTGAAAAGAAAATTATACATGCAATAAATTGAATGTCTTAAATAACGACGACAGAAGTGTACTAGGAACAAAAATTAAATTCAAATCATGTAGTCACCAACACATCATTCCATTTTTAAACATGTGGAAAAATGAACTAAATGCAAAACCTTTTTCAAGTAATAATGCCACACAAACATGTATGAAGAGGGAACATTGCAGACATTGTAATGGTTCGTGGCAAGGCTACCACATGATTTTTAGAATTTATTTTTTTGGTGCTTGACCTTATTTTTCAACCTAAACCTTAACCTATGGAACCGTAAGCGTATGAACTCCATGACGTAGTGCAATTCCCACTCTTACACTTACCCACAATAATACATGATGGCATCATTTCCCAGTTTCCGTTTGAAAGGCATGTCACAGTAGGACTTCCAGTGAGAGTATATCCAGTCCAACAACTTATTAAAATTGTCTCACCAAATGTTGTTTTGTTATTTGGTAATGAGACGCTTGTATATGGTACACTAGGATATCCACAATCTGAACAGCAAATATAATTATATGTCATTCATTTCTGTGGAGATGACATCATTATGACGAAATCAATCAAGTAGCACTATTATATTACAACATAGAATGTGGGGAAGCATGCTTTTTATGGAATTGCCCTTGTTCTACTGAACAAAAAAGTAAATTAAATGTAAGGGGAAACACATTAACACTCACCGTTTGGTCAAATAATAAATAATTAAGCATTTTATTAGTAACTATGTTTGCACAATCTCAATAACGTCGGACTGTAATAAATCTATACCATGTTATAGATATTACTTATAAAACTTTGAAATGTTGACTGCAAGTTTTATTTCACTGAAGTGTATTAATGATACCTTTTATTTTGCACACTGGAACAGCCGTCCAAGTCGCATTTTCCTGACAATGTATAATGTCGTCACCAATTATGTCATAACCCTCTTCACACTCGACGGAAACAATCGTTCCATTTATAGTGCTAGTTGCATTACTTGAGCCGTGTTCCGGTGTAGGATCCCCACAATCTATGGACACATATGCAAATTTATCCCGAAAATATGTAAATATTTCATCCATATATATATGGGATCTTATAGTAGTCTCTTGATAGAATGGTCTTTTAATGAATCTTAGTCAGATAAAGAGAAAATGTATTTTAACTCTTAATGTAACTGTATTTATTTTTGATCATACATATATGTATATATATTTCAAAATGTAAACATGAAGATTATGTATTGTCTCTGTTTTATACAATCAAATCATCACCATTATCATCATCAGTCATCACCAACACCAAAACGTACTCGCAAATTACACAGGTGAAGTTATGGCCGGCAGGAATTTGGTACCCGGTTGCTTAATAGATATTTTTACCGAACATTTTACCTGTCGGGACTACATTAATATGGTTGCTAGTCGTTTAATAAAACGTCATTAAATGGAATGAATACATGTACTGAAAACGTTCTGGCTGGATTTTGATAGGTCGTTTTATAATAAAAAGGCTTATTAGAGGTGGTCGCAAGTACGATGACAAAAAAAGAAACAATTTTTTTTTCACACTTTGATATCGTAATCTGGCTTGAAATTTTATTACGATCTTACTATTTCAATGTCATTTTCATTGATTGATTTATATTTACGATAAATAAAAGACGTCTTAACTCCTAGATATGTTGTACCCTGAATTTCTTAATACATTCACTAAAACAAAACAGAAATTTTGTTTGCTTTTAATGACAGAAATTGATAGAATAGTGGCATACCTATGATAGAACATACTGGCATATCGCTCCATGAGCCATCCACCTGGCAGATTATGTCCGAATCGCCGATTAGTTTATGATCTCTGCCGCAGCTAACTTGAACAACTGCACCATAGTGTGTCGCTGCAGAGTTAAGAAATCCATTGTCCACCTTCAGATGTACACATTCTAAAATGAGATATCATGTTAGATGTACACATAAGACGATATTCGATTTTAACTTTCGTATCATTATTAATTTTAAGTAGTTGAAATATAAGTATCTGAAACAATAAATTCATTTACCTGTGCAGTTAACGGATATATCGTTCCCATGGTTGCAGTTGTCATATGTATTGTAGGTGCAGTTGTTAATATGAGATGCATTTTACTTCACAGCTTAGGTCATCCACAAATATTGGTCCAGTACCTTCGCCGTAATGTGCTGATATGTAGAACCCAGCTGCAGGACTATAAATTATTTGATTATTTGATTTAATTGCATTTTTATTGCATGTTTCTCAGTGAATTACTAAAACACAAGTATGCAATACATCAAGTATTTTCACAGTTTGAAATATTATATATATATTTCAGTGGTAAGAAATTTCAAAATGCGGAAATTAAGGAAAACACGATATATATTTTTGTTTAATATGTAAGGTCAAAAATATCTATCAGTCCTGAACACCGTATCTTACATGTACACTCGTGGCTATGCCACTCGAGAGAATATTGCATCAGGCGTTTACTCGTGAAAGATAGCTCTGTCTAACACTGAAATAAATGCATATCCTCACAACATTCAAACTCAAAAATATGAATATACTAATCAGTTTTGTTCTTGTAAGTTTTATATCTATAAATAATCTACAATTTTAAGTTTTAACCACTTATACATTTTTAAGATACTATGTATGCTATCAAGAAACTAGTTTGAAATTTAGATATACACAAGGAGCAAAAGAAAACTAAGACTGACGAATAATAACGGTATGCCTAAACCGAAATACTTTACTGTTTGTAATATTTTGTTTGGTCAATAAAAGCACACAGTCATTTAATGTTTTCAAATTTATGCTAGAAAAAGTACACAACTTGGAAAACATACGGGTAACCAATCATGTTACATATAGTGTTTGCCTCTTCCATTCCGAAAGAATGATCGCATATAGTCCCCCAGGTATCTAAAGACTTTATCTCAACTCTTCCATTTGTTGACCTAGGTCCGTCAACAAGCCTTATTTCAGAAATATCTAAAGGAAAACCTGTGAAATACATATTACACAAATTATCTTCACGCAATCGCGATTCATTATTTGAAATTCAACATGAATCTGTGCTTTTTATAAAAGGATACAAATAAAATTATATAATTAATATTATTTCTGACAATACATATATATGAAAATATATTATTCATCAAATAGTGTGTGTACTTAGGTACTGTTTATTTATCTATGAAGTCAGTCGGAAGCAATTTAGAAACAGGTTAAAGCCAGATCAGCATAAGAGCGAAACAAAGGACGGGTAATTTGAAAAAATAGGGGCACATGAGTAATCTACATACTGTATTCTTGACATTCTCCTTCCTTTATCCAAGTATTGGTGCTATTGTCACATGTAAGTTGTAGTGTGCCTACGTAAGTTCTATAGTAGGAGCAATCCGCATACAAGATAGATCCGTTATAGCTGAAGTAACCAATGTCCCAGTAGTAGATATCTGGCTGTCCACATTCTGCATATATTTTGTAAGTTCATGTAATAATTTGAAAGTTGGAAGTTGTAAACACCAGTAAGGAGTCTTCAAATCTCACAAATGAATGCTTTTCGGGTTATACGATACTTACTTATTTTCACATGGCATTGACAAATCACTTGTACTTTCTGCTCAGGCTTATTAGATGCACGTATATGCAGTATTTCAATATTTACAAACACCAATATTTATTTGACGTGTACATATAGTAATATAAAACGTAACTGAGTAATCAGAATGTTTACGAAAGATGAATAATTGTTCGTTAGGCTAAATAACAATGAACTTATGATTGTGAGATTAAGATTAAAATACAAACCATTGCAAACAACAGAAATATCTCTATCGTGAGTGCACTGATTAAGAAATAAATACTGACAGCTACTTAGATCGGCGTCATATCGATCACAACGTAGCTGGTCTATGAATATTGGTCCACTGCCTTCACCATACAAGGCACCAGTAAAATATCGTGCAGCTCTATCAAAAATAATATATAATACACATTTTGAATCAAATATGAAATTCTGAGTAGAAAGATTTTTATCAGATGTTAATTGAATTTTATGTAGTTCTGCAAACCTGAATAACCTAAATTGACAGATTATCTTGTCTCCACGGTACATTTTGATAATAGGTTGTCTATGGATAAAAAATATTCCAGTTTATAGCAAAAAACAAGTAACAACATAAAGACCCAAACTTATATTGAGCGAAATGCGAAAAAATAGAACCATGCATAAGGACTTATACGTTTTTCTTTTTTGGGTTTTACGTCATAAATACACAATATTATGTTTTTTGAGCTATTTGCGGTGAATGAAGATCCTAGGTGCCCCTTTAGGCACGCGCGGGCACCCTGGTAGAACAATCGGTCTTCGTAGGCAAGCTTGATGGCATCCTTGCATGAAAATGAAGATCTACACTCCAAGAGAGGTTACGTAATAACATCGATGAGTGACAAAATATTTAAAGGCAACAAAAAGGCTGCGGATATGGACTTTACATTTTATCAATCTATATGATTGAAAATAAACAAATTTAAATATTCGACTTCGAAAAGTTTCATAAAATGCACGTTCTTGATCTTTGTAAATGCACACAAATGCCATCAAAGTAAACCAGTGGAAACTATACAAGTCATCCAAAACGATAAAAATGAAAATATTGCAGTTATTCAGCGACTGAGCAAGTTACTGTCCGCATCCTGGTGCTCCGGCTTGTGCAGAACTCAACGCTTCAACATCTTGCAATTATTTGGATACAATTATTAGACAACCGAAATCATATGTATATATACAGCGATATTCATAGAACCTTCACAGAATGCAATTCCATTCGAGCGATGTATGGTCCAATATTATTTAATGGACCAAACCTAGACGAGAAAACAATAGGCAGAACTACAAAAACTTAAATTTAGATAGGAGATCCGAAGTCATGGAGCCTTAATATCGAAGAAAATGTAAAATACAAAATTTAAAAGCAGGCACCATATCCAAATGGTGATTAACAGTATCCATAAGTATGAAAGTGGGATATTGAACCACCAAAGCAAAAAATTCAAGCTGGAAATTATACCAGTATTACAATCACAATGTCCATGGCCTGAACAATCTGAAAAGAGTCTAATTGAATGGAAAAAAAACTATTACGGTAGAACCATGGCACAAACAACTTAAAAACAACCACACAGAGCTTCTAAATATTTGTTATTTCTGATATATCTTTAGGAGGATGTACCTTTACCATATTCCTCTGGATTCGGAATACATATTTTTAAAACAGGTTTATATCAAACAAAAACATCGATTGATAACGGTTGCTTTCAAAGCAATTATCTGGCATTATAAAAGTTCATGAATCAACACAAATGTTTACTGAACTTTGAATAAACTAACAAACTTGAGAGTATGCCAAGGAAAGAAGACATCGTCGTTTGTTTTTTTAAATTGTTAACAATTTCGTTCCTTGCCTGGTGAACGGCGAAAAAGCTAAGAGTTCAGCCCTTTATCAGCGTTATCATTATTAGAAAATACGTAAAGCATATGTATGTATGATTATCTGGAAACGGTATCTCGCATATTATGATGCTATAAGTAAGACTTTACCTGAGTCCCAGCATATTGCAAAATAGGTCTGCCCCATATATATTAAAGTTAGAGTCACAAATAGTTCCCCAGGTGCCATTAACTTTTATTTCGGCTCGTCCATCGTATGAATCAGTTCCATTTACAAGTCTTGCATCCGTGATATTTAGTGGAGGCCCTGAAATGGAAGACAGAATATTCGCAATGCATAAAAAAAATGATATCAACCACCAGGACTTGCTGTTTAGGCTGTTGAAATTTGCGTTGCACCGTTATGATTATAGATTATCTTACAACATTCATGGTGGAGAAAGATCCATATGAGCATTTATTAAAAACGCATTAGCCAATGTATAATAATTATTATCATGCCATAACCTTTGCTGTAACATAAAATAGAGAGGAGAACATGGACAATCTTCAGTTTCCTTAGTGTGTATTGTAACTATGCTATGTAAAATCATACGAATAAATACAATTTAATTATAGGGTTACAGTCACGAGTAATTCAATTTGAATTTCTATGAAATGAATTTCTGTTGCGGTGATAGGGACGTGAGGAGTGTTGCACATTTCTACTCGTCTTATGATCAGATTTGATAAAATAAAGTCTGATATACATTTGCTTAACTCTACTTATAGAGACTGTAAGATATCACAACAGCAGTGTTAAAATGCAGCTTGACGGTCTAAATATCCAGTGCATTGGCTCATTGTTATCATTGATGACTTTAAAATTGTTTACTGTGTTAAATGTTTCATTTAATACATTTCCGTTTACACCGGTTCTTGTGGTCGCAAAAGCGTAACATTTCAGTACCGTCAAAACACAGACTTTAAAATCGAACTGACTTGTTGTCTTGCTTGATCGTGCTATTTTTCTTTCAAAGGCTGCGGTTACATATTGTGATATTGAATATCAAATAGACCTATCGCTCCAAACTTTATAAAGAATCAAATCTGTTAAATTCATTATAACCGGCAACATTTCAATATAAAGGCAGTATATGCTTTAGAAAATTCAATATACCCCAGCATATAACAGAGACATCTTAATTATGTTCCGTGTTAAAACATTATTCTAACACGATCCGATTCATTTTTCCTATTAAACAAAGAAGGCTGAAAAACAGTGAATTATCATACAACAATTCACTGTGCTGACGTCACAATTATTACGTTATAGCGTCAAACGGCATAGCCGCGCGCTTGAAAAGAAACCGATTGCAAACGAGAAAATATTTAATGAATTCCGTCAAAGTTGTACTTTAAAGTCCTAGGTAACGTGTTAGAATCGAAATAATATATCTCATTTAGTGATTTGCTCTTGAATAAAATCATTATTTGTCGTTCAAATGCGTATTGTTATATCATATATATAATTCCTTCGCATCTGAACTCCAAACAATGATTTATTCAGCGACAAATCACTAAATGTGATAAATTATTTCTTAATCCACTGAATATATGCAATGATATATATATGCGTGGCCGAACTTCAGTACCGTCCAAACATAGACGTAGTCGAACAGACTAGTTGTCTTTCATTGATTTTGCTATTTTTTTCTTTCAGAGGCTGCGGTTACAGATTGTGAAATTGAATAATTGATTATCAAATAGACCTATCGCTCCAGACTTTATAAAGAATCAAATTTGTTAAAGATTTTATAACTGGCAACATTTCAATATAAAGGCAATATATAATTTAGAAAATTCCAAATACCCCAGCAAATAACGGAGACATCTTCATTATGTTTTGTATCAAAAACATTATCCACTGAATATCTGCAATGATCTATATGCGTGGCCGAACTTGGACAATACAGCCGATCGACGTGTATAGGTCCTGAGCCTTGTCCATATGCTGCTCCCCTTTTATAATTATAAATTCTGAAATAAATGTTAAGCAGTTTTACTGAATAAGGGATGATAAGTTCTGATATTCCAATATGGATCTCTTTGGCAGAGTGGTTATGGCTGCTGACTTTGAATCACCAGCTCCTCACGGCTGTTGTTTCAAAATGTGTTAGGTTTGTAGAATTCTTTTATTAGGGAAAACATTATCCAGTAGGAATGCCAAAGGTTCAACACGGTCCATGTTTTTAGGTACGCCGGGTGGTACAAACGGTGATTAACTATACCAGCTATAATATTATTGAACAAGAGCTCCGCCAAGCGGGGCAATATACGCCCGAATGGTTACATCAGAGTATTGGAGCAAAATTTAAAGATGTTTACTGTTGTAGCCCAAAGGACTGGAAAAAAACAAAAGGAAAAAATCACTGTCCACAAGAAAATATTCAGAGTCAAAAAAAAAGTCCTTATCAGGTACAGGTATGTAAAAGCACATAAATACTGGAGGTACCATCCATGTTGTACCACAGAAAAGTGGTCTCGGTTTTCCCTACAGCCAATAATAAAAATTTCAAAATAAGCTATTTATAGTAACATTATAGTAACATAAAAGGGAAGTAATTCAAAGAAAAGTTATTATGAGTGAACAAAAAAAGAGATCTGCCAAATAAAAACAAGAGCACTGCAATGCAGAGCAATATACACAAAGAAAAGTCATATCTGATCTTTGACCCTTAAGTGTGACCTTGACCTTGAAGCAAGTCATCCGGAATATGCACTCTGCACGTCGTCTTAGTATGCTGAACATTTATGCCAAGTTTCTTTGAAATCCTTCCAGCCGTTCAAGAGTTACAGAGCGGACACGAAACAAACTTATATGACCTTTGACCCCTAACTGTGACCTTGACCTTGAAGCGAATCATCCGAAAGTGTGTCAAGTTTCTTTGCAATCCTTCAAGGTGCCAAAGAGTTACAGAGCGGACTCTAAGTTGCTAAAGGACGGACGGACAGACACCGGGGTATAACATAATACGTCCCTTCGAGCGTATAATAAATTCTATAATAGTGTCACCGTGACGTCAAACAGAACACAAAAGAGTAGCATTCCAAATTGTCATATACGTATGACATTTTATTACTTCTGACTGATCAGGACAGCAAAATAGCTTGTATTTAACATTATTTAAGAAATGAAGTACGGCCTACTGCAAGTAATACGATTATGTAACACTCTAAGAAATTTCTGTTTTCTGGCCCATTTAAAATTGAATTGAAAGAAAACACTGTTGCTCGGCTTTTACATCTTTTACATTAAATAACTACATTGTAAGAGTTCTGAAAACTATTAACTACACAACTCATAATTTGTCTTGATGACAATTGTGTTATCACGATCCATAATCGGTATGATTTAACTACGACGCGGTTTGTCTTCAATACCTTTTGCATGAAGTAGTATTCCCCGTTGGTTATAAGTAATGAAATAAATGTTTGTCAAAGCTAATAATGAATTGCAAGCCTAACTCCTTTAACTGTATGGTTAATATTGTATATCATACATAATTGTTGCTTGTGGCTTTTAAACAAATTCAATTAAAAGCTAAAATTCAGACTAGTAATGTAACAGAAATTCCTGAGTTCACATATTCACGATTTTCAATTTTCACGCAAAAATTGGGGATTCTTGAAAACGTTATTCTTGAAATCGTGAATTTATGAATTCTTGAAGTTCAATTTTTTCCTAATTCGCGATTTCCAAATTTCACTCAAAATTGTAAAATACTGAATTCGTGAATTATTGAAATAGTGAAATCTTGAAGTTCAATATTTCACAATTTCATAAATTCATGATTTCCAAATTTCAAGCAAAAATCGTGAAATCCTGAAATCGTGAATTCTTGAATCTTAAATTCCCGATTTTAGCGCGAAATTTTGAAAACTTGAATTACTGATCTTCACGATTTCCGAATTCCACGCAAGATTCGTTAATTCTAGATTATTGAAATCGTAAATTCATGAAGTTCAACAATTTACAGATTCACGATTTGCACATTTCACTCAAAAGTCATGCATTTTGAAATCATGAATTCTTGAAATGCAATAATTCACATTTTTTAAGTTTCAATGAAAAGTCGTTAATTCTTTATTTTATGACTTCTTGAATTCCTGAGGTTCAATAATTCGCGATTTCAAAATTCAATATTCCAATTTTTCAATAATTCAGTTTTTCAATAATTCACAGTTTCAAGAATTCAATTTCAATTATTTGAATTTGATTATTTGAATTCAATTTCAATTATTTCAATTACTTGATTTCAATTATTCAGGATTTCAGGAATAATACAGAATTCATAAGTTCAACATTTTAGTTATACAATGACTCAAGATTTCAATTATTCAGTAATAATTCACAAATTCATAAATTCACGAGTTCCATATTTACTGTCAAAATTCAATATTTCAGTGATTCACAATTTCAAAAATAATCACGATTTCAATTATTCAAGATTTCAATAATTTAGAATTTCACATATTCAATATTTCAATAATAAAATACTTCACAACTTCATGAATTCACAATTTCCATATTTCATGTCGAAAATTCAATATTTCAATTTATATATAATAATTCAATATTTCAGTTATTCACAATCTCAAAAAATTCTCGCAGGATTCGGTAGGTTCTAAAACTCAAGAATCATTGACTCTGGGGTCAAGCTTTACCGTTATTAATGCAACTTCCACTGAATTTATCTAAAACAAGTACATTAGTCAATACAGATTTGTTTAAGCAATTTATATTTTAGTTGTCTTATTTTGCACATTACCTAAAATTGGGTGGGGTTTGGTGCCTTTGCATGATTTTATTCTCGACAAATGCTTCAAAATAAAAGTTGATTTTGCAACAATGTTCATATTTTCTTAAATGCAGACGTTTTATTGGCTTTTTATGTAGATAGTACTATAAAAATCTTTTAAGAAATGATATAAATTTTCGAAAATCATGGTCGCGAAAACGAGTGATAAAATTCGAAAATGGAAGTACATGTAAATGATTAAAAATTCTTGATAAAATACTTGTTTAAAATTTCATTTTATTTTACCATACCTGTTCAATACTTATAAGTTTGCTTATTTTAAGCATTTAATTTGTTTTGGCCCAAACAAAACCTCGGCAATGATAATAAATTTACTATAAACCGTAACGGAACACTGGTTCATGTAATCATATCAAGTTCACAAAGTAATGATTTTAATTATCCAATTTTTTGTTCTATTCAGTAATAAGATAAGATAATTTTTACTTTAAGTCGGCAAGCCATATAACAATATAACAATACAACATACGTTGTATACCGCTATTTAACAAGTGGTGCAAACACGATAATCAAAGGCTGCATTGTTTATCAATTAACTTTTACATTGATCAATGAACACCTTTGATAATGACAGGGCATTACTGTACTAAATACAAACCGCGAGATGACCACGTGTCAGTCGGCGCGTGGCATGATTGACATCTGTCAGTAGCCAATTAACATACGACTCTCAGCCTACTGCCATACTTCCGCTTGTGCCGGCAAACAATAATGAAATTCACTTGGATTTTGATTGACAAGGGGCAGAACTTTCGAACTAGAGACGCATCTAAGAAAATTTCCGTGAGTGAAGGTGACGCCCAGGGTATATTCTGCACGGCTCAAATGGGAGTTTTTCACGATTTTCGCGGGTCAAAACCCGGGACCTCGGGTCCACTGAATCCCTGTCTCGTTTTCAATTATTCAAGATTTCAATATTTCAGAATTTCACTAATTCAAGATATCAATTATTAAATATTTCACAACTTCATGAATTCACGATTTCCGTATTTCATGATTCAATTATTCACGATTTCATGATTTCACAAATGGGTGGTTTTCAAAATAATGAACCCTTTTCTTCTCTCTCACCTTACTTTTATTCAGTTCAGTTTTAGAATGTGTTTTCGGGCATGTTATATCCAAATAAATGTAGTCAATAAATGTGTGAAATTTCAGCTTAATGACTTAAGCAGTTTTACAGTTATATTAAATTATACAGCTAATTTTGTCCCCTGTGCTCCCAAAAAAGTGTAACATTTTACATGAAGGATAGTATCCAACTGTGTTTTACTTTTTCAAAGCAAGCCTTATTGTTACAGCTTTGGCTTTTTTATGTAACTTAAACACTGCACATTTTAAGCAAAATAATTTGTTCATTAACTACATGTTATTCTTACCAATATTTCACATCTTGTGATGGAACCCCCTTCACAACAAAATAGTGAAAAAATACCAAATTAAAATGTTGAACTCTACAATTTCATAACCCCATTACTTTTCTTCAGTCCTAATGTTTTTCTAAGACCTTTATCCTTTCAGCTGTGAAGACACAGTGTGATTTTGTTTGTTTAATAATCAACTTTCTACGAATCTTGTTGAATGTCTATACACCCAAAAATGTCCCCTGTGCACCGTTGCAGTTGTTAAGTGTCAGATTTCTTTTATTCCTTAAATAAATGGGTTTTTACTTTATTTTCCTTGAAAGGGAGATAAACGGATACAAAAGCAGCTTTCAACTTCACATATTAAGGACTGTTAAAAATTCACAAAGCCAAAAGTTGTGTACCCTGTGCACTCTTTTTTTACATTCATCAATTATCATAGCATTACTGTAATATGTGGTGGCAGTTCTATATTCTTAGCAGTGTGTACCTAAGATTAAGGCAATACTTGATAATTTAGCATTTAATAAGAAACCCTGGACAACTTAAAATTCACCGTTTGCATTTTTTTCCAAAGTTGCCAATTTTCAAGTTTAAAAGTGGAAACATCAATTGTATAGCTTCTTAAGCTCTTAAGTTTACCTACATATGTAAATGTTCACTGGTGAATACTGTGTAGTTGAAAGAGTTTTACTTACTATGAACATATTCTATGAAAATATATTTGGCTGCAATGTTTCCCCTGTGCACCTTCCTAGTAACATTATAAAGTATGTATGAGTTTTACTATTCCATTTTAACATGCATGACATTTTGTCATTTTCCTAATCTGAATAAGCAGTGCAGGTAAACTAAGTGATTTCAAAGTGTTAGTTATGTTTAAAGTCACTTATTTTTCATTTAAAGCATTACTTGCTGTTGAATTTTCATGTTTTTGTTGTGAAAATTTTCATTTTTGTAGTTATTTTGTGAAATAAACCAATTAGTTGATAGGATTTGTCTTAAGTTGATCGCCATAAGTCTTTTTATGAACAGAAAACTAATAATGAATGAATATTACACTGATTTTCAGTATGTGTCCCCTGTGCATCTGTAAAAAACTCAATTTTGAGTTGACAGTTTTAGAAATTAAAATTACTGGACATTCTTGAAATTCGGCATGTGGTTTATAAACCTGCAAAATGCGAGAAAAAAAATAGGTTTTATAATATTATGTTAATTATTTTTCATTCAGCAACAACTTTTCGAGGTAGAATTTCATTTTTATGTCAGATTTGTGCAGAAAATGTGATTTTAAAAACCAATGTCCACAAACATTTGATTAAATAAGTTTCAAGCCATACACATACACCTACTACTTATCATATATGTTGAAAATAATTACTGTTATACATATTTCCTTGTCATAAAACACTACAACATTTATGACCCATCTTACTGGAAATTCAATGAACTTTCGAATTAAAGGCTGGAATATTTTCTTACTGGTATTTCTCAACACTTTCCCAAAATTATTTCCTTGAAATTTGAAGTATTTGCTATCACAAAAAAGGTGATCACCCAAAAAATAGGTTTGAATTTCCAACCCCTATGTCACACTTTTACTTCATTATTTTGAAAACCATCCAAATGCCACTTCAATAATTCTCGATCTCATTTAAATTCTTCATGATTTCTATTTATCAATAAATCCTACACGATTTTAGTAGATTAACGATTTTAGCATAAGGACTTTAGCGCCACATTAAGATATAAATATGGGACAAGAACCAACCTAAAGGAAGAAGTTACAACGACAACATACTTGATGTGTACTCTTGTTTTGATTTTGATTTGTTAGAAATAGATATGGCTTGAAATATATGAAGTGCTATTTGTCAACATATATAAATGAACGTATAAGAATTACATTTTAGCTGTTACTGTTTATAGTTTTATCTTTCCTCTCAAATCAGACTAGTTATGAGCTACACTTACTCTTCACTAACTCGCCCGCATTTAGAGATCGAAACGATTTTTATGTGTAATGGGGGAAAATGTGTTCCAGTAGGAAGTATGAACAAGATGATCTCTCAGCCACAGCTTGCAGGTAAGCACATTAATTTGATATGTTTGTTAAGTTTTATCTACCTTGTACTTTTTTTTTTCTTTTTTTTTATATTTCACTATGGATTTAAGAGGGAAGGGGTAGGTGCATATTGATAAACTCTAGCTTAAGTATCATGTATTTTTGCAATCATCCTCCTTCTAAATATAATTCTTCTGATGAGGTTAAAGAAGCAAATTTCTTCAGATACAGTCCTCTATATAACGTTCAATGTGCAAGTGCAACATTTTACAAATTGTAAGTAATGAATCAATTTAACTTACTCAAGCCCAAGCATACGACACAAAACCCGTCCTGCGTACCCCTCAAAATAATCATCTCCCACTGTTCCCCAAGTATCATTGACCTCTAATTCAACACGTCCGTGATAAGGCCCCGATGTTCCGGCTAAGCGAATATTTGTAACATTCAGTTGGTATCCTGTGCATTGAAAATGAATCGTCGGTCTAAATGTATAATTTGAAAAAAGTCTGCACTTTTGTCATTTTTAAAAAAAAAATGAATGTTGAACAATTTACTTCGATATAACAAATTGATAAATGAAATTGCAAAATCTCTAGTTTCTGTTCATAAATTTTGGCATTTTTCTATTGTTAATCATTGTTTTGTATCTGCTGTTACACATATAGTCAACCAAATTCCAACACAGTGTTACTTCCAATAAAGTCGAACTATATTGCTTTTTTTGTTCAAATATCTTATCTTAGCAGCTAAATACTACATATTTTGCATGTTAAACGAGCAAAATAAACTAAAATGAAATGCAGTTATGCTAAAATTGCTTCTTTTTCTGGTGTTGTGACGTGCACCTGCTTAAATGTAAGCTGTTAAACTATTAAATAGTTTGAAGGTATCTTGACTAGAGTCAGAGAATTCGACGTATCAAATACTGTAAATACTGTATAGATACTTTCATTATATTCTTATAGGTTGTGACATAAATGTCAATTTGCCCTTAGATTATGGCAAGCATTTGATTTACCAGGTGTTGACTAAACTCCTACACAGTCTCCTGCGGCTACACTCTCATTGATCACTGCCAACGCAACATTCTCGTGACCATTTTTAATTACGTGATGATCGGTTAGTTTACATGGCCAACAGAACTTGAACGAAATGGGTTCCCCTTAATTGTTTTCGTTCTAACAAAAAGCGGTACTATAATTCAAGTGGAAATAAATTGCCAGAATTAATGATTACTTTTCGAAAACATTTAGCAAAACATAACGAAATAAGAATATTAGAAAAGTCCACTAAGCTAAATTTTAGAAACAAAATGAGTTGGTAGTGATAAAAAGAGCGTAGCAGCAAGGCAGATCACTGTGTAGGAGTTTGGGCGTTGCAAAGCGTGCCACCAATTTAGAATCACTTCGTTGAACGTGATTTGCTTTAAGGCAGGAATGACTGTTTCACAATATTCCTGCGCAGAGGTTGACAGTCAATTTAATGAAAATCGCTAGGACGTAAGGATATTCAAACCTTTACCTGTGCATATAACGGACACGTCATCACGATGTGTACACGTGTTTTCGACGTCATAAGTGCAGTTGTTTATGTGTGATTCAAGTCCAGTACAGTTTAAGTTATCTACGTAGACAGGACCACTTCCCTGACCAAAACTGGCAGCATTTGTATAATAATGCTGCACCCTGTTATGTAAATATAGACACATATGCAATAATTGTGGCTTATACAGACAGCCAGCAGTTAATCTAATGTGATTTTACAATGCATGTAAAGGTTAAATATATTTAAAAGAATCAAAGATATTAACTAAGTGAGGGTAATTCAAGAAGAAAGATGAACAGAGTCCTGGTTTATGTAAAGTTAGAGAAACACTGCATATCAATTCAATGTCATCTTGCTTTAAGATAAGTTCCAGCAAACTTTTATGTTTTAGACAAAGTCTTATAATTGCAAAAATGGGAAATCAGAGTGGAATCATGGTTCTTGTTCAGTGCGTTTTCTTTCAATTTTCTCTGTCATTCCATTGAGTCATACTCTTATGCCTTTCATAGGTTCAGACCTCAGCACCGAACTAGAGTGTTATAAATAAACCAAACAGTGAAAGAAAATTAAGTCACTGAGCAAGGTATAGTTATGGATTTATACCAAGCACCTACTTTAATAGCCTTCGTTATTCTATCCTTGAATTATTCTTTAAATAGGTTTGTAATAACAGTGTAAAACGTGTCTTGGACAAATCAAAAAAGTGTCAAAATCCTTGAGGTCGAATACTGGCGAATCTAAATTTTGTAGTAAGCACAGTTAACATTCCATTTATTTCGTACGGCTTTAAACTTTATGGATATAGTAATTTAATGAATGGTCGCTGAAGTGCTTATTGACAGTGCGCATTTGAAATGTCGCTCGATGGAACATTCTAGCCAATCATTGGTCTGATTGCCATTTGTCCCATAGGTTAAGGTTAGTCTCAGCGATGGCTTACAAAGCAAGATCATTAATATCGTATTTGTTTTTGGTTTTAGGGCATACATTGATTTCTTGTCCTGGTCTTGGTTCACTTAGGTGAGGTAAACGGGATAGGGATGAAATTCCATCTAGCATCTTGAAATGTGATGGAAGCGATTTAAGTCCATGGTTCGCTCGAGGAGCTATGCTAGGAGGTAAACCCGTGTATCAACTAATTTTGGCAGACATTGTATAGTGTTTATGATATTAGCGATAAGAACAGTTATTATCATGTGCCCTATGATTATATACGTTGATCATAAACAAATGAGTGCAATGTATTAATGGGAATATTTCAAAGGGGTCCATTATTATAGCGATCATAGACATGCGTTTATGGTAACTGTGATCATAAGCAAATAAGTGCAATGTTGTGGCCATAAGCTCAACGGGTGCAATGTATAGACTGGCATGATCTTTCGATCTTCGGCTGGCTTTGATTTACTTGTGTCTATAATTTGATGACTAAGACAGATTTCTGCGAACACATTTTCACGTTCACTCGAATCCAGCGTTACGTTACAATGAAGTTCAATTCCTGTCGTCTTATATAGAGGTATGCATAATATCAATAATGATAATTGTGACAGATCTTCTGTTGTTCATAAGCAAATATTTTTCATGAAATAAAAAGGGATGACATATTAAAAGATAGCAGTTTAACTTCTAATTCTTTGGCATTGATCTTTCTCTCAATAGTCTCTGTCACAATGGGAAAATATTCCTTTAAAAAGGTTCGAAGTTACGCTCTGGACACCATGGTTATAGGTAAAGCATAGAAAGGGAGATAATGAAAAGATTAAGTTGCGATACGCTTATTTGTCTCTGAACTTCTCCGGAACTACCTAAGTCATTATAGAATTTTTAGTAAATCAGAGTATGGGAGATACGGTATTGAATTAATACAACATGCGACATCAAAGTTATACACACCATACTATATAAATTCGAAAGGTAATCAATAACCCATTCAGTAAAATCTAGAGAAATGGTTACATTTGAGGCGCGAAATGCAAGGTCATACTACATGTCACTGACACGAAATTGTTTACTTACTTTAGTCCAAACATACGGCAAGTTACATTAGCACTTTCAATGTCGAAGTTGTTATCACAGATTGTGCCCCACGTCCCATTTACCATAATTTCAACACGTCCTTCTGCAGGTCTGTGACTATTAGTCAGTCGTGTATTATCAATAATAAGCGGGTATTCTGAAATGTTTCATAAATTATATTTTCAGAAAAATATCAAGCAGATAAAATGAATGCTTAATCAAAATAGTGTATATAAATAACTAATTAAAAAATATAAAAGTGAAAACATTAAACGTTAAATTATTTAGATAGTGTGTTCCTTATAACGTTAAAGGTACTGCATAGTTTATGCCTATAAAATGACTTAAATCTGGTTCTGATTCATAAAGAAGGAAAAGGAACAAATAATCACATTTCAAATTATGAAATATTACGTAGTGCAGGACATTCTATGTAATCTAAGTATCTTTTGCTGCTGAGCGACCTTGTCTGGCATATAGTTTACTAGTCTCAGTATGTAATAAATTACCATATGGTAATGAACAAGTTTCCTCCTGAAGCCATGTTCCATTATTCAAGCACGTTATTATATAACTGCCAGGTTTGTATCCGACATCACATTTTACTATGATATCAGACCCATTGACTGATTCCAGATATCCATATTTGATGTCTTTTTGTCCACAGGCTAACAATATATACAAATAACTTAAATTAACACATGACTTCTTATATATATAGTTTGTGCTATATGACATGACTATGAAACTGGTAACTGAGTTAAAAAGTATAAACTAACACGATGAACGTTAATCTCTGACAGTATTTAATAAAACACTTAATAAATGGCTGGCAAATTGATCAAATTTAGATACAAAGCAAGATCAAATAAAAGATAGTCTGGTGAAAGATGAGCATAGAACGGAACGTCTTTAAAACGTCTGCCGCCCGCTGCGGGGTCAAATATACACAATTATATTGGTATGAACTTCTTAATTGTTCAATTGTTATTTATTGCATATTTCCTAAACAATATCTCCTTTAATATACAGGATGTTTAGCTGTCACACACAGGATATTAACCTTAGGCAATATATATCCACTTTAATATATAGACGTTTTTGTTGTTTGATAAATTTTCAGACTTTCCTTTTTTAAGATCAATGTCCTATTGTTTAAATAAAAAATTGTAAGACTTTCTTGTTAATAATCTGAATCATTTCAGCTTACCGCTTTCTTTCAGCTACAATGGAATATGTCATCAAAACGTGATAACGTGTTTTCATTAGCATATCACGCTATAAAGAACTAAAACAAAAGGTCAACTCACGAGTGCAAGCAAGAGTCAAATCATGGGAATGACTGCAATAATATCTATAAGGAGGATAATACGTGCAGTCGCTGATATGGTCTTCGGCTTTGGCACAATACATATGTCCTACCAGTACAGGGCCACTTCCTTGGCCATACAGAGGAGTATTGAAATGGAATGTAAAACTGAAAATAGAATAGTCTGATTTCAAAAAAGTCTTTATTTCCATGTATTTTGTTTTTGCTTTTTTATGGCTGTACTTTTAACTTTAGAATACTACAGTTAGAACTGATACTTCGTATATTATAGCAAGAGAATCCAAAATTTTTGCGGCTATTGCCTTGTCGCAATTTTTTTTCTTAGTGGCGGTTGTCTGGATAATCTGATCAAGCTAGGGGGGACAGTAATGATCTGTAAAATCTAAATATTGAAAGTGTTGCTAAAATGTAATCTTACTCTTAAATATTGCACTAATGATTATTCTGGTTCCATACATTTTTTTGTTGCTGTTGTTGGTGTGGGTGGGGGGCGGCTATTGTTGTTAATCTCTTCTTCTTTTTAACATATATATCTATACTAGAAAACAACTAGTCTAAGTACAAGTAACTTTGTAACTGTTTTTAAATTGTGAAGAAATTATAGGCATAAGCATGAGAGAATAGTTAAGTCAGTTAAAATATTGATAAAATATGAGCGAACTTATTTTAGTGTCCAGTCGACTGTTGCGACTGCAGCTAGTGAGCGCAAGGTAACTGGTCACATAGACCATTTTTTATTCCAAAAAAAAAGTCTTAAGGATATGATTGGACCCTCCGTTGGCTCGTGATTAAATAACTAACGGAGGAGTATCTAGATTTCCCCACTATTAAAGCTGGAAAGTTGACATATGGCCTTAACTGTGTCGGTGCAACGTTAAATCAACAATTTTGAAAATAGATAAATAAACAAGAAGATTAACGTATTACTTTATTGAGCAACATTAAAATTTTATATTTTAAGCATTCAATAATGACAATTACTAATGGAACAGCAAAATCATACCTTAAATTCATCATTCTACAAAATGTCTCCACTTCCTCAAAGCCGTAATTGTGGTAATCGCAAGCTGTTCCCCATAGACCATTACTGTATATTTCAATACGGCCGTCATATGGTCCAGTTCCCCCTACCATTCGTACATCAGTTACGTTCAGCTTATGTTCTATGGATACAAAGTGCTTTTAACAGTTGTTTGTTAAGCAACTGGGAATCTGTCTAAATTACATTTCTTTTGAGAGTTATTGCTTATTATACCATTGAAAGTAGATCAAGACACCGCGCGGCTATAATGATGCTTCTGACGCAGTATAAAACATTTTTATTCAGCATGTTCAGTTAGAAAAACATATGCTTTCAAATATAATGTCTTGGAATATTTGCTAAGCATTTTAGAATGCCCTATTATGATTAACGTCCCTTATCATATATACATCGTTGAAAATTCGTTCGATATACGGCAAAACAGGCCGTAGAAATGAATGTTTCTCCATCAAAACTTAGGCTTTACTGATGCAGTTAGATGATCTTTTATACGTTTTTTGTAAATTTCGCATACAAGTTCGAATGCATTTTAAACCACCGCTTATATTCTTCTTTTGAATCATAATCAATTCGTGGATTTTCTCACAACTTTTCTGAAAATGATTTCGTATAATTCATATGTTTCTCTTTTACATGTTTATTTGATTACTGTACACTGAAAAATAGTTTAGTGCATTATGCATTATCTTACTGACTCAGTTGTTAATATACAATTATCGACTTTTTCATAGGTTGATATCAGGATTTATCAACCCGAAAAGAGTTATATTCACCGAGCCGAAGGCGAGGTGAATATAACTTTTTGAGGGTTGATAAATCTTGATATCAACCTATGAAAAAGTCAATAATTGTTTTATTACATGAATAAATGTAAAGCCAGTCTTGTTATTACAATTGTAACTTTAATAAAGAAATAAGGAATAAATTTAGACCAAATCAGGTTGATGTTGGTTTTCCAAGCACCTACTTCGATCTATTTTTATTTTCGTACTATTTATAACCCAAGATAAGTTGATATGATATGTATTCATTACTTTTTGAACCGTTTTCAGCCAATCAGAGAAACAATATAATACAGTCATGTAATAATACTATTTTCTTGCATACCAGACGGGGATTTCCAGTATCTTTACCGGTGCTGGAAAAATCCATCTTACACCCCGGGGTGTAAGATGACTCTCGTGCTGTAAATGACGTATAACGAACCACATATATGTAGAAAATTTATGTAGTAATATATATTTTATTTAAAAAACGGAATAAAAATTCAATACCTTGACAGTTCCTATTGGTTCCTGATAGCATATTTATCGATTCAAATCACGTTATTTTATCAAAAACTCATAACGTTACGCTGCAACTGATAAAACAAAACCGGAACTAAACATTGTTATTTATTTTGAAACGTCATGACGTCTTTCCTGTTTACGGACGTTGGTTTCCCGCGCATTGTTTAAATACAGTGCCATATGAAATAGTTCTAAAAAGAAAGCCGTCCGATTGATTTCATTTTTATTATTATTTCTTGAAATCGGTATGCAAGAAAAAGATTCTGTCACTGGTTATAGGTGCAGATGGAAATATCCGGCTCTCGGGTAACTGTTTAAGCGCTAACTCGGCAAGGAGCCTCGTTACCGCCTAAACAATTACCCTCGAGGCCGGATATTCCCATCTGCACCTACAACCAGTGAAAGAATCTTATAAGATTTCATGTACTTAGGACATGCTGGTACATTGTATATATTAACTGAACTTGATTATAAAATACGACGTTCTAAGTTTTGTCTTAAATTCAAGCATAGGAGCGAACATAAAACAACAATTATGATTTTTTATTTTTGTGAAACGTGTTCCTGATCTAAGTACTACAATTAAAATTTAAACAGTAACTTACTACAACTAACTGCGGCACGGTACGTACTGCATGACTGAGTAACATCATATGTACACTGATTGATATGGGATTCTGTTCCATCGCAGTCAAGGTTATTTATGAGTACTGGTCCTTGGCCGTAACCATAGTAGGGGTTATTGTACGAGTAGACATCGCTGTGTGGGTAAGAATATGCAACACATTAACATATTAACGTAATTGTTAATAATTGTTGTTGTGTATTTTTTTCTGTTTTTTTTTTTTTTTTTTTTTTTTTTTTTTTTTTTTTTTTTTGTTTAAATTAAGCATAAAATGCATACCTAACTATACAATAAAAGGGGTCATTTCCTTTAATTTTCAAACAAATCAGTGAAAACAGAAAATACATTAAGTACATTTGATAATTTACAGGAGGAAAGAAAACATCATTCATAAGAATACCTATCAAAGGCTATGTAGCTTACGTGAACCAGTCTTTCTGAAGTCTTCAATATTTCGTTACTTCATTAACAAAGTATTAAGTTAGGTTAGTAAATGGGAGAGGGGCTATTATCTATCACTCAAAGGCACCGTTCTTCAGTGTGTTTGCTTGTTTTATTATCAAGTGTTTACCATAATAAAGTAAACAAATGTGCAATTTCTTTGAGTACTAGAAGCTACTGACAATAAATTTCAACTTTGATGTACTATAAGATCCGAATATTTCAGTTTTTATTTAATTTTAATTACAAGAAAATGTATAGATATCAAATGACTTGACAGTTTTAAATTGTTGTTCATTGTACAGTTTAGTATAGTTACATGACGTTAGGCTTTAAAGCGACCAACCCACATAGCTTCCGCCTATATGCTGTATTTTCCTCATTTTAACCATGTACTGTTATTTCATCAAATTTTGTTTTCCAGACAAATTTAAGATAAAACATTCATCCACAGTTTCTAATAAGGGGTTTCCCGATTTATAAAAAAAAGGCATTCCCGTCAGCAAACATCACGTGATTATCAATAGAGTGCAGGCGTATTGGTATCACACACTATTTTGATGTTTTGAATAAAAACAAACAAGACAATAACATTAAAATGAAGTCAGTAAACTAAGTTCGTTTTACAATGAAGTCAGTGATTTCTCGTTGGCCTAGAGCGGTTACGGTATTCGTATTATACCTTCTTGTCGTGTTAGATTTCCAGACCCAATAATGTTTTCTTCAATACATTTCAAAGAAGACAAAACCAGCAAGTATACGAGGATGGGATCAAAAGTAATGCCACTGGCTGTTGATAACCGCTATTTTAGCGCGAGTACAAAATTCACCCCTTGCACGTGTTCCCCGTTGTAATAGCTTTCAATCGACGTATAAACTATACATGTAGACACAATATCTCGCTCACAATTCACATTTGCACAAACCCTACTCGTAGGCGGTTCGGCAAAATAGTTGGTAAAAGTGTAAAAAATGCGAACGAAATCAGGTCTTGCATTAAGACTTATGTTTCACTCGGAAGAGGTTCAAAGGACATTTATGCTGACGTATGTGCTGTTTATGGTAGCAATGAAATGTCCTTTTCCACAGTTTGCAGATTGGTTAGGAAATTTTGTGCAAGCGTGGAGTCTGTCAAAAATGCGCGTAAACTGGTCGACCTAAGTCTGCAAGTAGTCCAAGGATTGTTGAAAAAATAAAATAAATAGTACTTTCTGACGCAAGATATACTTCTCAGCAGATTGCGGACATAGTTGGCATTTCAAAAGCATCTGTGTTGCGCATTCTGCGAAATATTTTGGAATTGAAGAAGAAAAGTGCTAGGTGGGTCCCGCATTTGCTCACTGATGAGCAAAAACGCAAGCGCGTTAAGATGGCGCGCAAACTTTTGAAAAGGTTTCAAAGATACGATCAAAAAAACATTTATGAATGTAGTAACAGGTGATGAGTCTTGGATACATTTCTTCGAACCGCATCGAAAAATTAGTAACCGAGTATGGCTCACTAAAAATGCCAGAAGGCCTTGCATTGCCAAAAGGATTGCCAGTGTGAAAAAGGTTATGTATGCCATATTTTTCACTACTAAGGGTCTCGCCATCCAGGTTCCTGTACCTAAAGGCAAGTCAATGAATGCCAAGTTTTATAAGAAAAAAGTTCTTAAAAAGCTTCTCAAATATTTCGAGAAACGTCGACCAAAGACGGGTATCCAAGGCATCCATTTGTTACATGACAACGCTTCGAGTCACAAGGCTGGGATTGTGACGTCGTTTATGAATGAACAGAGGGTATATGTTCTAGAACACCCACCCTATTCTCCAGATCTAGCCCCCTGTGATTTTTTCCTTTTCCCTCGTCTCAAGAAAAAGCTTGCGGGCAGAAAATATACATCCCGCCAAAAGTTGGGGGCCGCCATATTTAACCTCCTTAGTGATATACCTGAAAAAAAGACTATCAGAAAGCTTTTAAATATAAGGATTGGATTAAAAGATTGAAACGTTGTGTATCTGTCAAAGGAGATTACTTTGAAGGTTTGAAATAAAGAGTTTCTTAATCCAACCTTCAGTTGTCATTTAACACCATTGGTTGCATTACTTTTGATCCTATCCTCGTATATAGTTCTAACATGCTCACTATAATTATATTTCATAATCGAGACTTATTTATGTCTAAATACATTCTACTGTAGATATGATATTATGTTCAAACTTAAAGTACGTAATTCAAACTGATTAAGAAATTGGGGATTTAACTACTGACGAAAGGGTATAATACGAATACCGTAATTACGGTGTTTTGTTTGGACAATCGTGACTTTTTATTGAATCCTAAACCATGATGTACGATGCCTCGATGAGGAAAGTGTATTTCTCCGATGATGCGATGATGAAAAAATGATATTACAATGATAAAAACGTGGTGGAACAGTGATAAAATAGTAATGCTGCGATGGTTCGCTGTTGATATTTCAATGTAATGTCATGTTTTCATCATCGTACCATCGCGTTTTCAACGTCGTATCATGCGTTTTCAGCATCGTGCTATCACGTTTACAACATTGTTCTATCGCATTATCACCATCGTTCCATCTGATTTTCACCATCGAACCATTGCCCTCCAGTGGTCATGCGCAGTGGCACAGTATATGTGTCACTAAAATAAGGATTGATACAATGTAATTTTCACATAGCACTTCGTACTTTCTACAGCCTTACAAGAAAAATTGGTTTTGAATGATATACCAAGCTTATTATGTACTTTCATCATAGATTCATGCATACATAAAATACAAAGGACGTTGCTTTGAAATCTTTACGCATAGCAGAATTTAAATTCATCTATTGTTGACAATAGACAAAATGCACGGAACTACGCATTTTTAACCGGAAGGCGATGGTACGATGATGAAAACGCGATGGAACAATGGAGAAAACGCGGTGGTACAAAGGTGATACCACGATGGTACGACAGCGAAAACGAGATGGTACGATAATGAAAACGCGATGTAACATCGACATTGTACCGACATCGCGATTTAATCATTTTGCGTTTTCACCATCGTACCATAGTCGTTTCATCATCGTGTCATTGCGCCATCATTTTTTTCGTTATCGTGCCATCGTGCATCTGTTTAATATTGCTTGTCCAAACGAAACACCGTTCGTAACCGCTCGGTCAACGAAGAATCACTGACTCAGTCATAAATGTATTGACTTGATTTTATGTTATTGCTTTGATTTCACTTTTAAACGCCATAATACTATGCGCTACCTATAGTTCGGTTTGGAGTTGTAGCAATAATGGAACGGTCCCTTATTTAGGTAGTATAATTCTGTATGATAGTAGTTGTTACCTAAATAAGGCAAAGTAAACCATGCTGACCTTCCTAATCGATAGACGAGTGTATAAACTGAACCATTAAACTACACTGCTGCCCTCGTGATTGTTCTATATTTATCAATGAAAAGGCGTTGTAACGGTTTATAAAAGTTCATGAGAAAAACTGCAAAAAAATTAAATTTTCCCGTAATTCTGGAATCTATAAACTGGTCAGCCATTCTGTTTCATGTATATATATGAAACAGTGGAAGCATATTGCCTTTCGGTGATATATTATTTTAAAATTACAAATCAAAGTGCGTGGTTTAGTCGCTTAAACCAAACCAACACTGAACTATTAGCTGCTTTATCATTTATGAAACGTCATTTACGGGCGTTGATTGTCCGCAATACCGTCAGCGCCATTATCGAAATTATCCTAATGCCGAAAGCTATTCGTTAACAGGAGAATTTCCGGCATAACTTTGTTATAAAATGTAGGTACTTTTGTAATAAATTTTATTGAAACTTACAGAAATCCAAGCATCCTGCATATAACATTTGCATCATTTTGCGTGAGGTAACTTCTACATATGGTGCCCCAAGTGCCATTCACTAGAATTTCTACTCTTCCATCAGATATTCCAAGACCATTTTCAAGTCGAATGCCGGAGATGTTTAAGGGATATCCTTATGAAAGATATGCATGCCAAATAAATCTAAGTTCTTTAAGATTTGCAATGAGGATTTTCAGGCAAAATAGTAATACATTTCCCTAAAAAGCGTTAGGTTACAGATATACCTAAAAATCCAGTTTCATAAATAGATGATGTTTCAATTGAAAACTTTTTCATGCTGCATTATAATTATACTGTTAGGTGATTATGCAAAATCCGATCAAATATACATATCTTTTATAATTATAATACCCGTGTATGCAAGCAAGTGTAGCAATATCTGGCAATCCTTTCGGAAGAGTTCAGACATTTTTTCTTTCAATTATACCTAATGGAAGATCGAGATTTTTCCAATAATGTTTAAAAAAGATAGTGTCTTCCGCTTGATGCTTTTTGCTAGACTGCTCTCAAACGTTTTGACCTTGCTCATTTTTTATAACAGAAGTCTATCGTAAAATCGCAATATTCATTTCCTATAGTGAAAAGAAATATTTCTACCATTTAGATTTCATAAATAAACTTATAATCTATAATGTTATGAAATAGAACACATAGGTCCGTATGATTATTTTTGAGATACTTGACCATGTTTAAAGTTAACCGCATATTTCAAGCTAATTCTAAAACATTATTTTCCAATATTTACTTCGCAAGAATATATAACTGGTCTCCACATATTTTTAACACTCTCAGGTATTACATATCTGAATGAAAACTCTTTAATTTTTAAGTATTGTCTTTGTTAGGTTTAACTTCAAAGCGTCATTGTTAAAGATTTCATTGATGAGTACCCTGCATATCTCTCATCATTGTCTAAAGCATGGCAATGCAGTTGGATACAGTCATTAGAATTCTGTTTGTGAACTTAATAGCTTCCTCGCGTAAAAAAAAAGTCTATACTGAATTGTATTGAAGAAGACAAGATAATTACTAAATGGTGTTGATGACTGACATTTAAATACAACATACAGGTGCGTTTCAATAATTTCATAGATATTAATATACTACAAATGCCTGTGCAACCCTTTTACCGTAACTTGTGATAATAATGTATTAGATATGAACTTAAACTTTTCAAAGACTTAAAGTCACTCGTGAAATATTTCACTGAAATTCTATGCGATATATTTTTGGTATACAAATTTGCTGTAAATTATGTTTACCTTAAGCAATTTCAAGTGAGACAAAAACTTTTGGAGTGTTGCATGTATTGGACTAAATATGCAACATACCGCAAAGTATTTTCATCTTGACCATATTACGTATTCTTAGCCATATTGTGCGAACACAGATACAAATTGACACAAATATTATTAATTTGTCAACGACTGCAATCATCTTACAAGTCAATAATTAAGCTAATGAAAGTTACTATATTTATTTTGAGCAAGTTATACAATACCGGTTGTTGTACATGCTAGAGAAGAAGCTGACCAACTTCCGTTTTGACAAATACTGGTGTTTGTATCGATTTCATATCCAGTATCACATGCTATTGTGAGAATTGTTCCATCTTCAGATATTGAGACGATTTTGCCATGACTTACACTTATTTCTCCACATTCTGCGTGTTGAAATTAAAATACAGAAATTTTTGATCATAACACTTTTGACACACATGTCGATGTACATGTCTGATATCTTATAAAAGCGGGCATATTCGAGGATAAAAAGTCGGGAATCGCCAGTTAATTACGTTTTGCGAGCCGAAATATTAGCGAATCGCCAAAAATTTAAGTTTATCTTTATTTGACTGTAATGGCGTTTCTGTGAACATAGAAATTGACGCAGATATCAGTTTCGCGAATTTGGCAAATATCTTCATGTCGCAAACTTTTCCATCAAACTGAATACAAACTTTTCTATCAAACTGAATACAGTAAAAATTGAATGGTTTGAAATAAGAACTAGTAAAACTATCCACCTTGACTTGATAAATACGAAAAGGGCATGGTCATAATTTAAAGCCCTGCTCCGAGGTTATTCAAATTCAGTTATGTGTATACAGCCCATGATTACAATAGGTTACCGCTTAGCTCAGTAGGTAGAGCGTCGGTCTACGGATCGCGGGGTCGGGAGTTCGACCCTCGGGCTGGGCGTGTGTTCTCCGTGACTATTTGATAACGACATTGTGTCTGAAATCATTAGTCCTCCACCTCTGCTTCATGTGGGGAAGTTGGCAGTTACTTGCGAAGAACAGGTTTGTACTGGTACAGAATCCAGGAACACTGGTTAGGTTAAATGCCCGCCGTTACATAACTGAACTACTGTTGAAAAACGGCTTTAAACCCAAACCAAACAAACAAACAAAACAATAGGTTACATTTAACGACCACGCACCACACTTTAGCACGCAAAACCACGGTTATTTTATAAGGATTTTTATTAAAAAAAAAACTCTATTCTGACAGGTGTTACTGTTCATAGTAAGGATTTTCATGCCTTATACAGGGACGATTTGAGGTTAATAAGTTTGCAAATGAAGTTGTGAAAACACATTAATTCAGGAAGGGCTAAATTGTCTACCTGTCGTCTTGTAGAATAGCTGTATTATACCAGTAATTTCAGAATGATTTGCATGAAGTCCACGTGTGAGGAAGAAGTAGGTCACTAGGTCGTGCTGGTTCTTTTACAAGTATTTACGAAAATCGCTTGAATGAATTGTGGTCAAAGTATCATCAAACATATAACTGTAATCATCTATATGTCGATATTGATACATATTATAATCGATTAAGAATTAGACTACCCACCAGAGCAGATAATCCCAACGTCTCTTGAATGTGAACAAAATACGTTTGTTTCAAATCGACAATCTCGAAGGTGTGACTCATATCCATAGCAATTAAATTCCTGGGCAAATATAGGTCCAACACCTTGGCCGAAATATGCTCCACTAAGGTATGCAGTAGGGCTAAATAAAATAATTAAGAATGATAGATAAACGTATTGGATTATTTCATGACAAATAACTCTTGAATCGTAATAAGAATTCATTACACAGTTATGAAATCTGTTAAATGATCCTTTGTTAGCATTTTACGTAGTCATTATAACAATGCAAAGTATCAGTGTACCATTAGCTTTTCAAGAACCTGCAAACACATGAGAAAACTCAATCCAAAATACAACAAAAAAATTAAAAAGATTGCAAAGTTAGTAGAATTCACATACAGAAGAGCCATCATTCTGCACATCACTGTGGCATCATTTATGTGGAAGTCCCGATCACACACAGTACCCCAGACTCCATCTATCTGAATCTCTACACGCCCGTCGAAAGTTCCACTTCCATCAGCTAGCCTGATATCATTTACATCAAGGTTATTACTTTCTGTCGGTAAATATAAACAAAATCATACCATTAAACAAAGTAATACACTTTTAAAATTATAACACAGTGAAAACTGTTACTATATAAACTTCTTCGCATCAGTAAATTTAAGCATTTCACAGTGTTTAGAATGTTTCAAAGAATTCAATCAGATATTTAAACATATATTCTCACAATAAGTCACGTTTGACAAAAATTCTGATTTACAAATTCTTTTCTTCCGTATCATAGATACCTGCTTAGATTTCATATGCTTACCTGCAACTCTGGTCGCAATCAGCTGTAGACAAACGACCATAAATAAATACACAGGATTCATGCTGAATGCATTGTTTTCTGAAAGAAAATATGTTGTTCAAACTATAGCGTAGTGTTTTATCATAAATCAAAACCTGTAAACATATTAAGATGTAATTTGGTTCTATATCAACAGGTATTAATTACATCATATACAAAATAAATTTCCAGTTGTATTCGCAGTCTTATTAAAGTAGAAGTATGCAATTTAACGTTGTCAATACGAGTGTGTGTGTGTGTGTGTGTGTGTGTGTGTGTGTGTGTGTGTTTTCAGTACGACGGGGTTTTTGCTGTTTGTTTTTTGTTGTTTATTTTTTTTTCATATAAATATAAATATAAATCTGTAAGAAGACTAAAGAATATGCACAATTGTATATGATCCCTAGTAGTGATAGAAGTGAAACGATTAGAATCAAGTGATCGTCGCTAATGATGTCAGGTCACCGACAATTGTTGGTTAAGCACTTGACTCGTTTTCGAAACCAAACCTATTTTAACTATCGGTTTATTGCTTTTTTGTATCTAATGTCAAAGCATTTAGTGCTGTATTCAATGATAAACAACTTCCTGCAAAGAAACATTCTATTGACATTCAATATAGAAATAACTGGATAGCTGAAAATATCATACGAAAACGCAGAAAATACGATATACATGTATAGTATTGGTATTAAAAGATGACAAATCGTAACCGTAAATATGTTATTTCCCTCCTCGTCCATTCGGTTGCACGTTTTCTCTGATTGAAGATTCCACCCATTACACATGTATGTGCAGCTTACACTCGTTTTTTTCGAGCGGTATACTTACAGAACACCGGTATTAGTCTTAAAAGTACTTGGTACAAGTCGTTTCGTTTATTTTGTTGTCGTAATCTCACACATAATTTACACGACATATACATCCTATGTCATTTTAGACTATATGGCAATTATGTATCCAATTTACCATTAGCTGGTATGTATTAGACTTTGAGAAAGGAAAGCATGTATGCCGCCGGTCAACCTGTTGGCTAAAACTATGTAGGCAGTGTCACACCAATATGAGATGTGTATATTAATCGTCATGTTTAGGTCGGACAAATTTTCATTGAGTAACTTCAGTTAACATTATCGCCATCATTTCTGGAGTATTTTGCACAAAGATTAGACTGGAATTCAGTAAATACTCACAGAAATCTGCAATAGGGCCTTCGAATTCCAGTCGGTTGAATTTTTTTCATACGTTATTGCCCTTTGATTGTCCAACATTTTTAATCTATAGAGCCATCCAAAGTATTCCATAAATACCCCAAGATGAACTTCATAAAACGTTCACAGAAAATTGCTAGAGGGAATGCGCTTTTATGTGCGTGTTTTTTTTTTCAAACTACTTACTTAACTTCTAAGAGACCTCTTCTGAGGTTTATCATCTTAGACGGGGGTATGTGCCTATATCACAGCCATAGGTGTGGTTTTCAAGTGCAAAAATCATATTTCGGGAGTATCCATGGGCTTTTAAAACAATGCCTTAGTTTTCCAGATGTAAGATAGACATAGACTGAGAGGGCCTAAGTTCTATGTTTCATTTTTGGGCATTATGTCATTTTGTATTATGTCCATTTTAAACATTAAGGGGTCAACAGAACATTAAAATGACTAATGTCTTCAAGACCTTCTGTATTTGTTATAAGCGAGTATAAAATTTTGACTTTCAAAACAATCAACATGTCTGCAAAGATTATTTGTTGTTTTTTATATTTATTTTTTTTTTTTTTTTTTTTCTTGTTTTTGTTTCTTTTTTTTTTCTTTTTTAATTTTCGTATATTCATGTTATCCTGTTTGATCTTATCTTATACAATTATTATAATTCAAAATCGTAAACACACATACTTTATCATAGATCACGGTTTATTAGAGTTCAATTTAGCTCTTCAAAACTAATTACAGTATTTCAGCGGTGTTTATCAAGCCTTTTAAATGTAATCACTTTATTAAGATTAAAGGTATCATATTTCACGTATCGTCCGTTTTTCCGTTTTTTTTTTTTTTTTTGTTTTGTTTTTTTTTTTTTTTCCCACGTGTAAATCTATGATTAGAATAAGTTTCAAAAAGAATTTGGGGTTTAAACTGTTGAAATGTTTTTTTATGTTTTTATCCCAAACTTAGTAAGTAAGTATTATATTCAACATAAATAACAGTAAATATGATCGCATTATTCTTCCAGTTTAATAAACGCTTAAAGACGTTAAATCGCAACTGTAACACTTGATATAATTGTAGCTGTAGATTGGGATCTAAAACTCTTCGGTTCAAAAGCACCTGGAGTGCTTGTGTTGTATTGTTACTTGTCTTGCCGACTCAAAATAACATTTGTCTTATCTAATCTTATCTTATCTTATCTTATCACATTCATACCTGAATATAATACGCGTAGTTTACGTCAAAGGTTTCCATTGCTGTTCATTATCTATGAGTCCTATAGCCCCTATATTTCATTGAAACAAGTGTATATCAGGATTTGAATCGCATTGTAGTAAAGCGCGCTGGGTGCATGTCTTTTTCTCTAGTAGTTTTGTTTATGATGTACAGTCTCTTAATTAACCTTCACCCAGCTAAATTTCTAAAATGGACTGGACCATCATTCAATTTAGGTAGTACCATTTGTTATTCGAAGGAATGTTTATTGAAAATTTACTGACTGAATAGCGAACAGTGCAGACCATGATCAGACTGCAAGGATGTGTAGGCTGATCTTGGTCGCACTGGAGGGAACGGCAGAATAACTTGCCGCCAGTAGGCTAAAGGTTAATCATTTGTTTGAGAGCTTATCTAAGATGGAAATTATTTCATTTGCACTGTCTCGTCTAACCAGATGAAAATTGAGAAAAAGAAAGGTTGGCATGCCTCAAACGTTTTTAAACCTCCAGTCACCTTAATAAAGTTTACTAAATGTACAGTTTTTCTTGTGCGAAACAAATTAAATAACTCTCCTCCTACGTCTGACATTTAAATGTTTTTATACTGAAGAAATTATTGTACCTGATTCATAAAATACTGATTTTAGAGTATCTTAATTATGATTTTCCATGTTTTATAATGAAAAAAGAAGATCCATACGGCACAATAGAGTATTTTAATTCTGATTTTCTCTGTTTTTCAATGGAGCAAAGAGATGCATACTGCTTCTGCAAGTATATTTGTCCCAAAGCACAGGCGCGGAAATCTAGTTGAACCTAAAACACATTACTTCTGTTTACTTCTGATACCGAATATATTTAATTTACTTTTACGAAAACAATTTTGAATATATTTTATATTTACCTTGAGCATATTATCCATATTAATATCAAATAAAGCTCCAAATTTGGCACGAATGACGTTAGACGAGGCTTTTATACTTATAAATCAGGAAGAAAAAATAACTGGTTGTTACGTATTTAAAATGTATTTAAATGAATTATCAATACATAAATTAACTGGCACGGACACCCTTAAAAAGAGTTTTAGGTAAAATTTCAATCTTGCTCGATTATGTGATAATAATGCTGTTGATGCTGTTGTTGTTTTTGAGAATGATGATGATGATGATGCTAATGATGATGTTTGTGGCATTGATTCTTATAAATTACGCAAACAGAGATTGCAGAGCTAGCTCTTTAACTTGTATCAAAATTCAATACTTATTACAAATTAAATAGAATCATTTATGGTGAGAAAAATTAACTACAGTGTATTAATTTCAATTTTTTTCAAGCATTCATTAATTTTACTGGTGCAGAAAGCTATGATAAAAAGAGTACGTGTTCAAAACTGAAATGATTAAATTCTACAATAGATAATGCGTAAGATCATAAATATTTTAAATCAATTTGATCAACATTTCAAGTTAGAACAGTGTCAATGATATGCTAATTTGAAGGACTAAATCATTCAATTAAAAGACAATGCAAATAAAGATTATATGACGATAACATCAATCGGTTAAACCAACGGTTCAAGTTAGTATGGCATAAACAATTAAATACTTATAGCTGTCTGCTAAAATGCATTTACAAATTTTATAACTGGGGGGTATATAGTATAGAGACACTAACGTGAAATATACAGTCGCGTTTGGTCTGCTGCTAGTTGGTATACATTCTTTCATATGTAATTACCGCATGTATCCCTTAAAAATTAACTGCACAAAACACAAAATTCGTGTCTCTAAACCTATGTAAAGATTGATAATGCCTATTAAGATGAAGTACGTTAATCTTGTTATTTATGACAATTTCACCTTTCGTTAATATTGTGTGATTTGTTTTCTTCTTTTTTGCAAGTTATGCTAAAAAGACTACATTGATACACCACACCTTTGATATTCAACCATTTACAGTTGGAAACTAAGAAATCGTCATGTTCAATTGTTCATACTCATTGTGAATATTGTTTATAAGGTATGTATCTTCATGTTCAATTGTATTGTCAGTGATTTGTGTATTCATGTTTCATTCTATTATCTGTAATTTGTATCTTCATGTTTAATTGTATTGTCTGTGATTTGTATCTTCATGTTTAATTGTGCTGTCTGTGATTTGTATCTTCATGTTTCGTAGTATTGTCTGTGATTTGTATCTTCATGTTAAATTGTTTTGTCTGTGATTTGTATCTTCATGTTTAATTGTATTGTCTGTGATTTGTATATTCATGTTTCGTAGTATTATCTGTGATTTGTATCTTCATGTTCCATTGTATTGTCTGTGATTTGTATCTTCATATTTCATTGTTTTGTCTGTGATTTGTATCTTCATGTTTCACAGTATTGTCTGTGATTTTTATTTTCATGTTTCATTGTATTGTCTGTGATTTGTATCTTCGTGTTTCATAGTATTGTCTGTGATTTGTATATTCATGTTCGTGTTTCAAAGTATTGTCTGTGATTTGTATCTTCATGCTTAATTGTATTGTCTGTAATTTGTATCTTCATGTTTCGTAGTAATGTCTGTGATTTGTATCTTCATGTTTCATTGCATTGTCTGTGATTTGTATCTTCGTGTTTCATAGTATTGTCTGTGATTTGTATATTCATGTTTGTGTTTCAAAGTATTGTCTGTGATTTGTATCTTCATGTTTCGTAGTATTGTCTGTGATTTGTATCTTCATGTTTAATTGTATTGCCTGTGATTTGTATATTCATGTTTCGTAGTATTGTCTGTGATTTGTATCTTCATGTTTCATTGTATTGCCTGTGATTTGTATCTTCATGTTTAATTGTATTGTCTGTGATTTGTATATTCATGTTTCGTAGTATTGTCTGTGATTTGTATCTTCATGTTTCATTGTATTGTCTGTGATTTGTATCTTCATGTTTCATTGTATTGTCTGTGATTTGTATCCTCATGTTTCACAGTATTGTCTGTGATTTGTATCTTCATGTTTCATTGTATTGTCTGTGATTTTTATCTTCATGTTTCATTGTATTGTCTGTGATTTGTGTCTTCATGTTTCATTGTATTTTCTGGGATATGTATCTTCATGTTTCATAGTATTGTCTGTGATTTGTGCCTTCATGTTACATTGTATTGTATGTGATGTGTGTCTTCATGTTTCATTGTATTGTGTGTAATTTTTATCTTCATGTTTCATTGTAATGTCTGTGATTTGTATATTCATGTTCGTGTTTCAAAGTATTGTCTGTGATTTGTATCTTCATGTTTCATTGTATTGTCTGTGATTTGTATCTTCATGTTTCATTGTATTGTCTGTGATTTGTATCTTCATCTTTTATAATATTGTCTGTGATTTGCATCTTCATGTTTCATTGTTTTTTCTGTGATTTGTATCTTCATGTTTCATTGTATTGTCTGTGATTTGTATCATCATGTTTTATTGTATTGTCTGTGATTTGTATTTTCCTGTTTCGTTGTATCGTCTGTGATTTGTATAATTATACATATTATGTATTTTGTTCATCTCTTCCGTTATAGAGCATTTCAAGAAATACTTTTAATAGATCTCAAATGCTTTATTACAGACAGACATATTAAGGTTTATTTCCGTGCATTATTTCATCGAGGATGGGCACCTTGATAGAACCACCAACCTTCCATAAGCCAGCTTGATGACCATATCACATTTAAAAAAAAATCACGCCCTTGTGAAACTCGAACCTACATCGGTGAAGCTCAAGTGATTTGAAGTCAACGACATTAACCACTCGGCAATCGTAATCTTTGATCAAAATATTTTTGTGTCAATTAAAACCATTATTAAAACCGACTATATTTGTTTTTGTTTACTAGCATGAACTACAGTAAAGTCTTCATAACTACACAAACAATATCTAGCAACGGAGTCATAAAATGAAACTATCTGATACATGTAATACAACAAAAGCGGAAGAGTAATATTAAATTTTTATAAACTTCTGAAAGACTCATTTGATTGGTCGAGAATCCTGCGCAGGTGGCTCATCAAAACCAGACAATGACTGAAAAATAAAACATACCCAAAGCAATTTTCACGACGTAAAATAGCACGATTCCAGTGTCTGATCAAATTTACAAATTGATGAAAGAAAAGCATAAAACGTATGTCTTCCTTAACGTTTCTAAAATCAGTCTTTTATGTTTATGCAAACATAGTGCGTAATAAGATCAATATTGACTTGAATAAAACAGCACTGTTTCAAAACCTGATCATTTAAATTTAAAATGCTTTTCAATGCATTCCTTGTTGAATAAATATAGTTAGTGCTGCCAAAAATCACAAATTACCGTTTTGTTTGTCATATTTGTACCTGACCCTGTATTGTTACAACATGATTCAATATTTGATCATAACTTTACATAGTAAATAAGCAAGGACAAAAGAGATATTCAATGGTTTTATTTTTTCACGAAGTAGATCCGTTAATTAAATATTACTTTTTGCGCAGTTATTGATGTGGCATGTAAAGCTTTCATATTTCAATACTTTTAACCAAAATGTCAAATCTTAAAGTATTTGTGTGTATATATATTTTCTTACAATTAGATAGAAGAAAAACATACTTCAAGGTTTTTTTTCAATCCCTTAAAAGATAGTATGAAGCTGATTATAGTACTTATGTCTACAAAAAGATACATGTATATACATTAATTTCTGAACAAGATTACAGCCTGAGGTGATCCTCTGTGGAGTGTAAACAATGCATTGAGCAGTTATATACATAACTAGCGTGTTATTCTCTACAATGCATCGATTTACAGCGGAGTTTTGACCCCTTGTTTGCTGTATTTTACATTACTTGACGTGTGCCATTAGGCTGAAGTTCACCTAACGTAACGGGTAAT